>NC_046662.1:2995969-2998915 GCF_010883055.1 Belonocnema kinseyi | reverse complement strand
TATATATAGAAAGGATAAGATTGTAAAAAATATATAGATGTAAACGGAAAGATTGTAAGGAATGGAAGTCATGTAAACCCTTAGGGGACACATTATGAATAAGGAAGAAGAAGAAAAATGTAAAAGTTGTTATTAAAAAAATTTTAATCTAAAATAAAACGCTCTTAAATTTACAAAAAAAAAACAAAAAAAAAATGAATCTTCAACAAAATACTTAAATTGTGAAATAAAACAGACTAATTTTCAACCGAAATTTTTAACCAAACGGTTGCCTTTTTAACCCAAAAATGTAAAACTCCTATAGAGAGATGAATTAAAAAAAAAATAGATGAATGTTTAATAAAATATTTAAATTTTCATTAGCAAAAATTAATTTTGCAGCTCAGAAAAAATGAATTTTTAACAATATGAATCCTAAAAAAAAGTTTTTAAGAAAGCAGTTCAAATTTCAACAAAAAGTTGAGTTTTCAAAGAAAAATGTAAAAGTTGTTATTAAAAAAATTTTAATTTAAAATAAAACGCTCTTAAATTTACAAAAAAAAAAAAACAAAAAAAAAATGAATCTTCAACAAAATACTTAAATTGTGAAATAAAACAGACTAATTTTCAACCGAAATTTTTAACCAAACGGTTGCCTTTTTAACCCAAAAATGTAAAACTCCTATAGAGAGATGAATTAAAAAAAAAATAGATGAATGTTTAATAAAATATTTAAATTTTCATTAGCAAAAATTAATTTTGCAGCTCAGAAAAAATGAATTTTTAACAATATGAATCCTAAAAAAAAGTTTTTAAGAAAGTAGTTCAAATTTCAACAAAAAGTTGAATTTTCAAACAAAAATGTAACTCTTAGATTAACAAAAGCTCTTAGATTAAAGCTCTTAGATTAACAAAAAAAAAAAAAAAAAAAAAAAAAAAAAAAAAAAAAAAAAAAAAAAAAAAAAAAAAACGAATCTTCAACAAAATACTGAAATAAAACAGACGAATTTTCAACCGAAATATATTAATTTTTAACCAAACAGTTCCCTTTTCAACCCAAAAAGGTGTAGTTTCTACAGAAAGAGAGGAATATTCAACCTAAAAAAAAAGTGAATATTGAACAAAATAGTTGAATATTTAACTAAAAAAACTTTTTCGGTTGAATTCAACTCTGATTTAACCTCAAAAACATTTTCGAATAAACTCACACTTTCTCTTCCTGATCCCGTGAAAAGGCGCAGAAAATCCTCAAATGATAATCCCTCGCCAATTTCTCAAAATCCTCTCGACAATGATAATCCTTCTCCCGATTTCTGCAGCCAAAGAAGAGCAAACAATCCTTCAAATGACCGTCCACACGCCCCTTCTCCATCATCAACGATCTGAAAGGCGCGACACCAGTCCCGGGTCCAATCAGAATCATCGGCTTGACCCAATCGAATTTAAAAGTTCCTCTCTGAATCCAATAGATGACCGAATCACCCCCCTTCAGTCGCGCCAGCCAATTCGAACACAAGCCCAGTCTCGGCTCCACCAGCTTCGTTTTGTATTTAACAACAGCCACCAAAATCTCCGTCTCATCTCTATTTGCTTCCAAACTCGAAGCTATACTGAAGGCCCTCGCTTTTATCGGTGACATAATTTCGAAAAGAACCTCCAAACTCAATTTCCTGGTCGTGTTTGGAAAATCGGCAAAAACTTCGACAATAGTCCGCCTGGGTCGATTCACGTAGCTAAAAAGTTCTTCTTGTCCAGCAGCTGTCGTAAATTCAATCAGTTTCTCCTTCTCCAATTCATTGTCACTGATAAAAGCCAGAGTTTGAATTGTCGACCTTCTGGGTTTAAAATTGAGATCCCAGTATTGTTCGACGATTTCGTGGAGTTTTAAATCCTGCTGGAGAACTGAGGGAACTTTGATCTCCTTTTCAGAAACTCGGATGATCGCGTCCGGATCCAAATTCACATCGTTGTCATTCAAAACTTTGAAAAATTTTCGCACCTGTTCTTCCGAATTCTTGGGTCTTATGTAGAGAACATCTCCGGGGGTATACTCAACACCCGGAGTTTTTAATTTGATTAAACGAACGTCCTGGAAATGATCATCTGCAGTTGTTCTCCTATTTTCGAGAACTGTTCCCACTTTCACGGATTCGTTGATCAGAGTTTCTCGGGCATAAATATCGGTGATTTCACTATTTCTTTCTATTTTTGGGTTCATCAGGAGGTTTATTTGAAATCTTTGAATGACAGGATTCTCAAAGTTTAAAATGCTCGTTATGGGAATGGAGAAGGTCTCCGAGAATTGGGTCCACAAATTCTGGACCCAGGAGTTGACAACTGCATCGATTCCAAGGTCATGTTGATCGTCTGCTAATCCTATTGGAATTAATTCGATAGCACCGAGTTGGGCGAGTCTTTTGTTCAGTTTTTTCGCGGCAAAATTGAATTTTTGATAAGAACTATCACCGAGACCGAGAACGGCATATTTCAGGCGGATTAGGGAATTTGTGGGAAGGTTTTTACGGAGTAAAAATTTCCAGAATCGTTTCATGTTTGTTGGAGGCTCTCCTTGGCCAGTTGTCGAAACGACGAAAATTACGAGCTTTTCGAATAATAAATTTGTTATGTTGTATTCGTCCATTGAGGAGACGGAACATTTCAAATTGTTCCTGAAACAGAATTGATTTTCGATGCCAAAATCAGAAAACGGGATAGTTTTATAAATAAATAATTAATTAAACAACAAAAAAACGAATCTTCTACAAAATACTTAAATACTGAAATAAAACTAACTAATTTTCAACCAAAATAGATACATTTTTAACTAAATGGTTGCTTTTTTAACCCAAAAATGTAAAACTCCTCTAGAGAGATGAATTTGAAAAAAATAGATGAATGTTTAATACAATATTTAAATTTTCAGTGGCATAAATTAATTTTGCAGCTAAGAAAAAATGAATTTTTAAC
>NC_046662.1:2945638-2995869 GCF_010883055.1 Belonocnema kinseyi | reverse complement strand
CGAATCTTCTACAAAATACTTAAATACTGAAATAAAAAAAACTCATTTTTAACTAAAATTTATTAACTTTTAACCATATAGTTTGTTTTTAACCCAAAAAGTGTAAATTTCTACAGAAATAGATGCATTTTCCAAAATTAATTGTTAAGCTATGAAAAAACGAATTTTTAACTAAATGAATCCTCAAAAGAAAAAGTATTTCTAATAAAGTAGTTCAACTTTCAACCAGGAAATTCAATTTTCAAAAAATAAAAATATTTTAATTAATGTTTAAAAAAATTTGTAATTTAAAAAAAGCTGGTAAATTAAACGAAAAAATACTTATATTGCTGAAATAAAAGAAATTAATTTTCAACTAAAATATATTAACTTTTAACCAGATATTTAGTTTTTAACCCAGGAAAGCAAAATTTCTACAGAAGGGGACGAATTGAAAAAAAAACCGATGATCTTTTAACAACATGTTAAATTTTCAGTTTCAAAAATTAATTTTTTGGCTAAAAAAACGAATTATTAACTAATTGGATCCTCATCAAAAAGAAAAGGATTTTTAAGAAAGCAGTTCAACTTTCGACCAAGAAATTACATTTAAAAAAATAAAAATGTTTTAATTGATATTACAAAAAAAAAAACACAAAAATCTTCAACAAAATAATGAAATAAAACAGACTAAATTTCAACCGAAATAGACTGAATTTTAACCAGATAGTTGCCTTTTTAACCCAAAAACATGAAATTTCTACAGAAAAATATGAATTTAAAAAAATAAAAAAGAATTTTTAAGAAAATAGTTATATTTTTAGTTTCAAAAATTAGTTTTTCGGCTAAGAAAAATCGAATTTTTAACGAAATGAATCCTAAAAAAAGACTTTTTAAGAAATCATTTAAACTTTCAACCATGAAATTCAATTTTCAAAAAAATAAAAACGTTTTAATTGATATCCAAAACAAATTTTATTTAAAATAAAAAGCTGGTAAATTTAACAAAGAAAAAAAACGAATCTTCAAAAAAAAAAAAACATATTGCTGAAATAAAAGAGATTAATTTTCAATTAAAATATATTGACTTTTAACCAGATATTTGCTTTTTTGATTCAAAAACGTTAAATTTCTACAGAAAGAGATGAATTTAAAAAAAAAAAATCCGTCGATTTTTAATAAAATAGTTAAAATTTCAGTTTCAAAAATTAATTTTCCAGCTAAGAAAAAACAAATTTTTAACAATATGAATCCTAAAAAAAGTTTTTAAGAAAGCAGTTCAAATTTCAACAACCTTCCACTACTACTAAATTTTTTACCAAGTAGTGGAATTTTCATCCCAAGAAATTAAAAAAAAAAATTAATTTTTCAGCAAAGAAAAAACGAATTTTTAACTAAATGAATCCTGAAAAAAAGTATTTTTAAGAAAGCTGTACAACTTTTAACACCGAAATTCAATTTTAAAAAAAGTACTAATTGTTATTACGAAAAAAAAATTTTAATATAAAATAAAAAGCTGTTGAATTAAAAAAATAAATAAATAAATAGACAAACAAAACAAAAGACTAAAAGACGAATTCTTAACAAAATAGGTAAATTTTCCATAAAAAAATTCAGATCAAAATATATTAATTTCCAACAAAATAGTTCCATTCTCAATTTAAAAATATTATTTTTCAATAAAAAATATAATTTTCGAATAAAAAGTTAAATTTTTTGCCAAATAATTAAAGTTTTAGCAACGTAGTTTAATTTTCAACCAAATAGTTGCATTTTCATGCCAAAAATATGATTCTTAACAAAAAAGTTAACAGGATTTTATAAAAAAAATAATTACATTTTCAACCAAATAGCTAAACTCTCATACCAAAAATACGAATTTAAAAATATAGAATTTTCACGAAAAAACATTACTTTTTAACAAAATAGTTGAATTTTCAAATAAAAAATATTATTTTTCTACAAAATAAATTGAAAGACCAAGTACATATTTACATTTTCAATTAAAAAAATTCACATAAAAAATTAATTTTTTAACAACAAAAAAACAAACAAAAATTTCAACTAAAATATATTAATTTTTTACCAGATAGTTGCTTGTTTAACCCAAACAGGTAAAATTTCTATAAAAAGAGATTAATTTTCAAACTTTAATCTTTCAAAGTTCAATCTTCTACAAAAATGTTGAATTTTTTAGCCAAAAATCTCAATTGTCTAATTTTTTGAAGAATATATTTAAGAAAAAAGTTAATTTTTCAAAAAAAAAATGTAATAGCAGATATTTCAGTGAAAAAAGATTTGAATTTAAAATAAAAACGTTTAAAAACTAGTTGAATTTTCAATAAAAAAAATAATAATTCTTGCCCAAGAAAATTATTTTTAAACTAAAAAAAAGTTGATATTTCAATTAAAAATGGAATATTTAAATTTTCAGTTAAAAAAATTACTTTTCTACAAAAAAGACGAATTTTCAAAATAAGAGATAAATTTTCAATCAAAAATGAAATAATCACATTTTTTGCTATAGAAAATATTTGTAAAAAAAATTAATTTGTTACTGGAATTTCCATTATAAAAATATGAAATATATGAATTGAAAAAAATTTGATCTTTCAATTAATTGAATAAAAAATATATTAATTGAATTGTCAGATTAAAAAATGAATTTTTAAGAATATAGTTCAATTTTCAATAAAAAAATGATAATTTTTGACCAAGAAAATTATTTTTATATCAAAAAAAGTTTATTTCTTAATCGAAAATAGAATATTTAAATTTTCAGTTAAAAAAATTAATTTTCATCAAAAAAGAGAAATTTTCAACATAAGAGATGAATTTTTAATAAAAAATCGAAGTCACATTTTTTGTTACAAAAATTAATTTAAAAAAAACCTTCCAGAAAAAAATTAATTTTTTAACAAATAGTTGATTTTGCAATCCCAAAAGACGAATTTTCGATGGAAAAGTAGAATTTCCACCACAAAAATATGAATTTTTGACAAAAAAAAATATATAATTCCAGGTGAATTTTTAACAAAGAAATTAATTTTTAATAAAAATGGTAAACCTTAAAAAAAGATGGATTTTTAATAAAATAGTTGGATTCTGACAAAAAAATAAAGTATCAAACCAAAAAAAAAGAAGAATTTTCAACAAAAAGAAATTGAAACTTTTAACTATTAAAACCAAATTTTAACAAAAAATGAATGTTCAAGAAATAGTTGAACTTTGAATGTGAAAATAATAATTTTTGACCAAGAAGATTATTTTTTCACTAAAAAAAAGTTGACCTTTTAACTAAAAATAGACTCTTTAAATTCGCATTTTCGGCAACATTTTTTGAAAAACTTTCAACAAAATAGTTGAATTTTCATCCGAAAAGGATCACTTTTCAACCAAATAATTAAATTGTCAACCAAATCATATTATATGATAATCAAATATCTTAACCAAAAACATAAATGTGAAAAACAAATTATTTGGTATACAATTAAACTTCGGAAAGTTCATATTTGTGACTTTTTAATAATTTCAATAATAAAAAAACGCTGGTGCATGGCACAATGACGGACACAATGTTATAAATGTTTTAAATAAAAAACTAACCTCTTCGCACTTTTCCAAATCTGTTCTGCCGTGTCCTGAGCAGTTCCGGTTTCACTTCCATAAAGAATCGTGACATTCATTTTCATTCAAAAAGGCAACCCACCACGCAATTACCTCTAAATTCACTCTACACTCTCAAATAAATAGCATAAATATTAAACTAAATATTCTAACCTAAAAATCAAACTCAACAATTCAGCAAGCCAGCTGCGCCACAGGTGCTTAGAGTGGGGGATTTCCAAGATGTCTGCACACTGAGGGCCAAACAATGCACCAAATCTGACCAAATCAAAGAAATTATTATCTTTGACCAAATCCGCGAACTTTATTTTTCTAATAACTTGGGAAAAAAATAATTTCAAAGTGTGTTCAGGTATAATTTTTCATTTTTTAAAAGCTGTTCCATTAAATACTAAAATCATTAGATTTTTTTTAACAAGTCTAGTATATAATTGTAAAGCTTTTGAAAAATAAAAATAATATCCAAATACATTTGATTGAAAAATCATTTATTTCCAAATTATTGAAAGAAATAAAGTTTCATCCCATGGAATTGCTTGGCCCTCAGCATGTAGACATCTTGCCAGCTGACGTCACAACTTGCCCCTCGCGTCAACGAAATTACATAAACGGCCGCGTAATTCGAACTAAAAATAAGTAAAATTAATTTAAATATCCGCCTCGTTCAGTCTACTACAATTTAAATTTTTTCGAATTCGGGTGAAAGTTTATAAGAAATCCTATTTTAATAAATGAAGGTTCAAATTGAAAAATATAAAGTAAAAATGATTGAAACGTTTCAATGCAAGAAATTGTTTAATAATATAAATCATCTCTGATAATATCGTTGATTGAACGATTTACAGGGTTCTCCAATTCTGATTGGTGCCGCTGTACCGGAAATAGTTGATCTTTTATTGAATTTTATTGGTTCGAGTTGGCGCGATTTTCAAATCCAAATTTAAATTGGAAGAGGATTAAATACAGAATAGAGGCACCACTGGTAATACAAAGATAGTAAATTATTGAGAAAGTAATAAAATTCATTTTTAAACAAATTTACTTAAAAATTTTTATAAACAAGACAAATAATAAAGAATTACACAGTTCAAACTTTTCGCGCTCCATGAAACTAACAAGGTTCCGGTTGAGCGGTGACCATTGGAGGGGGAACAATGTCTCAACTCTTTTTAGAGGATCTCTAAATATACCTATATTTGTGGCGCAATCGTGGCATTACAAATAAAACAAAAAATGTCTCTTTCGTGATGTTTGTGATTTATACTACTCAATCGATCCGTATGAAATTACATACCGCTCGATCAAATGCATCAAATGTCAACTGTCAAGGTCGGGACTCATTTGGCTCAAAGCCCGTAATATTTATAATTTATAAAGGACAATAGCTTCCCCGTGTTATTCTTGAATTGCAGATTTTTTAACCTCAGCCAGAATCTCCTAAATTTATTATTTTAGAATAAAACAATGATATATTATACGATTATGGTCATTTTGAAAACAAGAACCGGGCATGAAGTTCTCTAATATCAACTTACAGACTTAAAAAAAAATAGGCCCCTCATGAGCGATTTGAGGGGTTTTATAAACAGGGTTATCGAGTTTCATAAAACTTTTGCAACGTTTCAAAGTTTGAATCTCAAAAGTTAAAAATATTCAAGCGGAAACATTTAAAATATTGAAAAAATATTATCAAGCGTTAAATTTAAATATTTAACTCTGCATTAGAGGCCACATATTACGTGGGGCTATTTTCAATAATTATTTTTTTAATTCCCTCCTCCCTTTTGTTACTTATACTGTTTCATAATAGACACTTTTTTATTTGAGAATATTATTTTTCTCCTTTTTTAAGCAATTCCTATTTTTTCCTAGCTTTCCAGAAATTACCCATTTTTCTCGGTTTTTCGCTTAAATTTGAACTAAATTAATAGTACCCGACAAGAACATCTAACTATTTTTGGTTAAATATTATTTTCTTTTTTGGTTGCAAATACAACTACTTGGTTAAAAGTTTAACTACTTTGTAAAAAATTAATTTTTTGGTTAAATATTTCATCTTTTTGGTTAATATTTTTTTAACTGAAAATTTAACCTAATTCATTTTTGGTTAAAATTTATCTTTTTAAGTTTAAAATTCGACTTTTTGGTTGATAATTCATCTCTTTGTTTGAAAATTCAAATATTCTGTTCAAATTAATCTTTTTTTTAGTTGAAAGTTACTGTATTTTTTGGATAAATAATCTTTTTCGTATAAAATTAATCTTCTTGGTATAAAAATCTTCTTTTTGGTTAAAAAACTCTACTTTTTGGTTGCATATCGAACTCTTTTTATGAAAATCAAGTTTTTTGAAAGATTCTTCATTTTAGTTGAAACTTAAACAATATGGTAGCAAATTAATTTTTTTTATAGAAAATTCCTATTTTCCATTTGGAAATTGTGCTGTTTTGTAAAAAATTAGTCTTTTTGATTTGAAAATTCAATAATTTGGTTGATAATTAAACTATATTGCTGAAAATTAATTTTTTTGATAAACCTTTATATATTTTTATTGAAATTCATCTGTTTTGATAAAAAATTATTCTTGTTTATTGAAAATTATCATGTTCGTTGAGCATTTAATTCTTTTGTTGAAATTTCGTCTTTCTTGGTTGAATTCAAGTGTTTAAAAATAAGTTCCTTTTTTCAATGAAATAGTTTTGATTGATAATTAATATTTTAGAATTAAAAATTTAATTGTTTGGTTGAAAATTTAATTTGTTGTTCAAAATATATTTTTTGTTTGGAAATTCAACTACTTTGCTGGCACATTAAACGATTCGGTTAAAAATTAAACTACTAATTTTAAAATTGAACTTTTTTTCTTAAAATTTTTCTTATGACATTTTTTAAAATCTGAAAATGTGGCTATTCCATTCTTGGTTAACATTTTTTTATTTATAAATTACAAATTTATCTATTTTTATGAAAATGCATTTGTTTGGGTATAAAATTAATCATGTCTGCTGAAAATTCATCATTTTGATTAAAGATTTAACAATTCAGTTAAAAATTCATCTTTTTCAGTTGAAATAAAGTGGTTCAAAATTCGTTTCTTAAAAAAATTAGTACTTTTAACTTAAAATTTGCCAATTCTATTTTTGGTTAAAAATTGATCTTTTTTAGTTACAAATTAAACTGTTTCGTTAAAAATTAACTTCTTTTAAATTAATATTTTGGGTTTAAAATTCAATTATTTCCGTAGATAAGTGCACTATTTGGTTTAAAATTAAACTATTTTGTTAGAATTTTTTTTTTGTGTAAATAAATGTTGTATCTAAAAATTTATTCTATTTTTGGTTGAAAATTGATTTTTTTTAGTTGAAAATTAAACTGTTTCGTTGAAAATTAACTCCTCTTCCAAATTAATATTTTTGGTAGAATATTCAACTATTTTGGTAAAAAATTGAACTATCTGGTTTAAAATTAAACTATTTTGTTAGAAATTTCTGTTTTTGTGTTGAAAATAAATTTTTCATCTAAAAATGTAGCTAAGTTCTAGCTAAAAATTTTTCATTTATACTATGAAAACGGATCTATTTTTTAAAAAACTCATCTGTTTGGATATAAAATTAATCTTTTCTGCTGGAAATCCATCATTTTGATTGACGATTAAACGATTTAGTTAAAAATGTCTTTTTTTTAGTTGCAAAAAGTGTTTGAAAATTCGTTTGTTAAAAATGAAAATTACTTTTTTAAATTTAAAGTTTATTTATTTTTTGTTGAAAACTCAACTATCTGAGTAGAAAACTGAATTATTTGGTTTAAAATTTAACTATTACGTTACACATTTTTTTTGCTTAAAATAAATTTGTTACCGAAAAATGTGGCTAAGTTCTTGACTAAACATGTTTTCTTTATAAATTGAAAATTCCTGTATTTTGATCACAATTAATCTTTTTGGGTATAAAATTAATCTTGTCTATTATGTGGGTAGAAAATTAATCTAGTTTTTTGAAAAATCAACCGGCTGATCATTCGTTTTTATTAGGCTAAAAAAATAGTTTTTCAAACTAAAAACTCAACTATTCCATTTGGTTATTTAATGAAAAGTTCATGTATTTTCCTGAAAGTTTAATAATTTTATTAAAGATTTGAATATTCAGTTAAAGTCATTTTTCTAAATCGATAATTCACCAATTTAATTAAAAATTTGTCCCCGTGGATTCAAAATTATTCATTTATGGTAGGAAAGTAATCCTCTTCATTGAAAATTCATATCTCGAGGTCAAAAAATAACTTTGGTGTTAAAAGTTATTGAAGAAAACGATTAAGAAACTTAAAAATCGATATTTCAAGCTGCCAGATTCTAGCTTCGCAAGCAATTTTATCAAAAACAGTCTTCTTAAAATTGTTCAAAATTTGCCATAGGGGAATAAACGTAATTTGAAATCCGCGCACTAGCAAGAGCCAATGAACCAACCGTTGCGACGCATGCGTAGTGGAAACATAATTGAGAATCCGGAGAACCTGCGCAGGGAGTCTGTGTGTTCAAAAATGGCCGACGGAAACACTTTCGCACACAATCAAAGTTGACTTCTTGATGAGAGAAAAGAAGTGTCTTCGTGTCTTCTTTTTCGGGAAGTGAGTTATCGATGTTTACCGCATTTTTTCTCTCTTTTCAAGACTTCATCTACGTAAATACTCAAACTCCAAAACCGTCTTGAATAATCGTTTTAAGTTGACACTACAATCTTTTGGATACACCTGCAGTGGCTGTAGTCAAGTGAGTTTAGTTCATTTTCATTCAGTTGCTTATAAGTTTCTCTCTAATTAGAATAACACTCAGGGTCAATTTCTTCTATACTCGATACACTACGCTTTTGATTCCACTGTTTTTTTCGAGGCTAATGAAAATTTCAGTGAGAGACGCGAAGGAAAATTATTGAAGTGGGTCATTTATTTGTTGTGAGTCAATAATTGTTGGTCAACTGAAATCATTTGAAAAAAGACAGCAAAACATAGGGTTTGTACAAAATCGAAAAAGTCACTTTTATTTTGTCACTTCTCAAAGTACCTCATATTTGTTTCGTGTTTCTCGATCACTTATTTATGTTTTTCGGAGTTTTTTAGTTTCACTCGCAAATTTAATATGTTTACCTCTCGATTCGGATTTGTGGTGAATTTTAGTGTGATTCTCTCTAAAAGTGTAAGCAGATAAGTGTGGATTTTTTTTTATAAACGAGAATCGACATTTTCATCTGAATAATTGAATAGTTGACTTTTCAATGTCTGTGTATCTAATCTTTTAGGTTAGGTGCGTCTGCTTTTTTTGCTTGTCGATTAGCAACATTCAAAATTTAAGCAAAAAAGGGCTTTTTTATTAATTAATTTTTGATTTATTTCATAGTTATAAACTTTTAGTTAGAGAATGTTATTTGGCGAAACAAATCGGTTTTTTTCTTCTAATTAACTTTGTTGCTATACTGTATTTATAATATTAATATGTAATAATTATTATATAATTATAATATTTGTGTATTTATGGAAATTTCAACTTTTTAAGCTTTAAAATTTAAATCAAAACAAATTAGCAATATTCCAGACTAAAATTTCGGGACTGAATACCGAAAAATAAAATTACCTAAATTATAAAATTGCCGAAAATGTTTTTTTTTTATTCATATTTTTTTTTTTAAATTAAAATACTTCGGTAGAAAATTCAACTGTTTAGTCTAAAATTAAACTATTAATTTTAGAATTTAACTGTTTTCTTGGAAATTGTTTTTTTTTTTTTTTTTAAATTAATTTTTATTACAAATGCATGTATTTTGATGAAAATTCGTCGTTTTTAGTTTAATTAAACTGGATGAAAATTACTATTTTTTTAATGACAAAAAGTGTTTTAAATCTAAAATGGTGAACCCAATAGTCTTTTGTCTATTTAAATTTTTTATATAGTATATTTAGATCTCGAATCTAAACACTTAAAAATTTTAACATGAATTTAATGATTTTTTTTTTTGTTAAAAATTCATATTTTTCGTTTAAAATTCAAATATTTTGGTAAAGGTTTCCAATATTTTGCCTAAAATTAAACTATTTGAGAATTTAACTATTTTCTTGGGAATTTTTGTTTTTGTTTAAAAAATGAATTATTATTTTAAAAAATTATGTATTTTATTCCTCGTTGAAATTTTTTTTATTAACTGAAAGTTCATGTGTTTTTCATGGAAATTCGTTGTTTTTAGTTGAATCAAACTGATTGAAAATGATTTTTTTTTTAGAAAAGTTTTTTTTTATATATTTATATATGTATTTGTATCCTAAAGTAAATTTCAAACTTTTTAAGTTTTAAAATATAAACAATCAAAAGAAATAAAAAATATTCCGAATTAAAATTTCGATACTGAATCCCGAAAAATAATATTCCCGAAATCACAAAATTGCCGACAATTAAACATTTTTGAATCCAAACACTTAAAAGTGGTTAAATAATAAATAAATAATAACATTAAATTATTTTATCTGTTTAACATATTTTTTATTATTTCTTATATTATTGATATATTATTAGAGCACTTTTTAAAATGAAAATGATCTTTTTTGATAAAAATTCATATTTTTCATATAAAATTCAATTACTTTGGTAGAGAATTGAAATATTTGGTCTAAAATGAAACAATTTATTTGAAAATTTAACCATTACGTTGGAAAATTTTCTTTTTGTTTAAAAAATTAATTTTTATTAAAAAAAATTATGTATTTTGTTCTTCGAAATTTTTTTAATAAATTGAAAATTCATGTATTTTTATGAAAATTCGTCGTTTTTAGTTGAATTAAACTGGTTGAAAATTTTTTTTTCAATAACAAAAAGGGTTTTAAACTTAAAATGGTGAACCCAAAAGTCTTTTTTCTATTTAATTTTTGTTATAGATAAAAAATTGTATATTTATATATATTTTTTGTATTTTTAAGTAATCTGAATCCCGAAAAATATTACTCCCGAAATTATAAAATTGCCGACAATTTAAAATTCTCGAATCTTAACACTTAAAAATGGTTAAATAATAAATAAATAATAACATTAAATTATCGTATCTGCTGGTCATGTTTTTTATTTTATTAGTTACATAATATTAGAACACTATTTAAAAATGAAAATAATTATATTTTTTGTTAAACATTCATATTTTTCGTTTAAAATTCAAATATTTTGGTAGAGATTTCCAATATTTTGTCTAAAATTAAACTATTTGAGAATTTAACTATTTTCTTAGAAATTTGTTTTTTTTGTTGTTAAAAATTAATTTTTATTTAAACATTTATCTATTCTATTCTTTGTTAAATTTTTTTTTATAAATTGAAAATTTATGTATTTTGATGAAATTTCGTCATCTTTAATTTAAATAAAGTGATTGGAAAAGATTTTTTTTATAAAAAAATTTTTTTTATATGATTATATATATTTTTGTATCTTTAAGTAATCTGAATCCCGAAAAATATTACTCCCAAAATGATGAAATTGCCGAAAATTTAAAATTCTCGAATCTAAACTCATAAAATTTTTTAAATAATAAATAAAAAATAATATTAAATTACTTTATCTGGTGGACATATTTTTTATTTTATTATTTCTTATTTTACTTATTTTTTTTATATATTATTATAATACTTTTAAAAATGAAAATAATGATATTTTTCGTTTAAAATTCAATTACTTTGGTCTAAAAGTAATCTATTTATATGAGAATTTAACTAATTTTTTGCAAATTTGTTTTTTTTGTTTTAAAAAATTAATTTTTATCTAAGAAAGTAGGTATAATCTCCGTTGACATTTTTTTAATAAATTGAAAATTCATGTATTTTCGTTAAATTAAACTGTTTGAAAATGATTTTTTTAAAAATGAAAACAGTTTTTTTTATATAATTCTATTTATTTTTGTATCTTTAAGTAAATTTTAAACTTTTTAAGCTTTGAAATCTAAATTAACAAAAGAAATTAAGAGTGTTCTGAACTAAAATTTCGACACTGAATTCAGAAAAATAATATTCCCGAATTTATAAAATTGCCGACATTTAAAATTCTCGAATTTAAACACTCAAAAATGGTTAAATAATAGATAAATGATAGTATTAAATTATTTTATCTGTTGGACATATTTTTTATTTTATTATTTCATATTTTATTTATTTATATAATATTAGAACACTTTTTAAAATGAAAATAATTATCTTTTTTGTTAAAAATTAATATTTTTCGTTTAAAATTCAATCCATTTGATAGAGAATTGAAATATTTTGTTGAAAATTAAACTGTTTATTTGAAAGTTTAACTATTTTCTTGGAAATTTGTGTTTAAAAATTAATTCATGTATTTTCTTGGAAATTCGTTGTTTTTAGTTAAATTAAACTGGTTAAAAATTATTTTTTATAATGAGAAGAGTTCTTTTATATATTTAAATATGAATTATTGTATTCTAAAGTAAATTTTAATCTTTTTAAGCCTTAAAGTCTAAATGATCAAAATAAATTAACAATATTCCGAACTAAAATTTCGATACTGATTCCCGAAAAATAATATTCCCGAATTTATCAAATTGCCGACAGTTTAAAATTCTCGAATCTAAACACTTAAAAATGTTTAAATAATAAATAAATAATAATATTAAATTATTTTATCTAGTTTACATATTTTTTATTTGATTATTTCTTAATTTATTTATATATTATTAGAACACTCTTTTAAATGAAAATGATCCTTTTCGTTTAAAATTCATTTTTTTTGGTTTAAAATTCAATAACGTTTGTAGAGGATTGAAATATTTGGTCCAAAATCAAAATATTTATTTGAAAATTTAACCATTATGTTGGAAATTTCTTTTTTTTTGTGTGTGAAAAATTAATGTTTTCATCTGAAAAAGTAGGAATATCTTTCTTAGTTTAATTTCTTTTCCTTTTCTACCGAAACTACCGAAACTAATAAATTGAAAAGGGTTAAATAATCAAGTAATAAATTATAAAATACTTTTATCAGATGGACGTTTTTTATTTTATTATGAGTTATTATTTTTTACTTAATTTTCACAATCTTTTAATTGAAAATTAACTTTTTTTGTTGAAAATTGAAAAATTTCGTTACGTATTTAAATAATTTGTAAATAAGTCATCCCTTTCTATCAAAAATTTGACTTCCTGGTTGAAAATCTAAGAAGTATTTAACTAAAAATTCGTTTCTTTAGTCGAAAATTTAACTATTACATTAAAAATTCGTTGAATTTTTGGTTGAAAATGTATCTTTTTTGTTAAAAATTCGAGTATTTGGTGGGAAATTAATCTTTTTCAGTCGAAAATTCAAGTATTTTGTTAATAATTTTTTTTTCGAAAATTAATCTTTTTGGTTAAAAAAATTAAGTTTCAGCTTGCAAATTTCACTTTTTGATTGAATGTTGAACTCATTTCTTGAAAATTAATTTTTTAAATGACAATTAATCTCATTGAAAATCCAAATAATTTGCTCAAAATTAATTTTTTTTTGCGCTGATAATTAATTTTCTTCACTAAAAATTTCAAGTATTTCATTTTTGGTTGAAATTTCGTATTTTAAATTGATCTTTCCTTGTAGAAAACTCATGTATTTTGTTGAAAAAATGTATTTTTTGGAAGAAAATTAATTTTTGTTGAAAATTCATCATTTTTGGTTAAAAAAGCAACTGCTTGGTAGTAAATATACTTTTTTCTTAAAATTGACTTTTTCAGCGTGACAATACAGCATTTTTGTAGAAAATTCAACAAAATTGGTTAGAATATTTAATTTCTTTGGTGGTAAATTAAGCTATTTATTTGCAAATTTAACTTTTTTTTTGAAATTCATTTTTTTCCGATAAAAATTAATTTTTTTTATCTGAAAATTTAACATTTTCATTTTTGGTTGAAAACTTATCCTTTAAAATTAAAAATTCATGTACTTTTATGAAAATGCATCTGTTGGAATAGAAAATTAATCTTCTTTTCTGAAAATAGATTATTTTCGTTGAGGATTTAAATATTATGTTCAAAATGCGTATTCAAAAATTGTTTTAAAAAATATAAGCATAAAAATTCCATTTTTGTTTAAAAATTAATATTTTTTGGTTCAAAATTCGACCGTTTTATTGAAAGTTAACTCCCTTGTTTTAATTTTTTTTAATGTAAAATTAAACTTTTCGGATCAGTTCGAATTTTTTGTTGAAAAAGTTTATATATTTTTTTAAATTCTTCTATTTGTATAGAAAATTTGTCTTGTTGAAAATTCATCTATTTGGTTGAATCTTGAATTATTTTGTTAAAAAAGTCTATTGTTTCGTTTAATGCTATATATATTAATTATTCTTTTAAATAAAAAGCATTAGAAAATGATATAATTTAAACAAATAGAAAAATTGTTTTTTAATAACTCACATTTATCCATTTAAAAAATCTGTAATAATTAAATATATTGATAAAAAATTATTGTATTTAAAAAAAATTATTATTTGCATTTTAAATAACAATAATTAAAAAAAGTATTTTTCAATATAACAGAACAATAAAAGAGCAAGGTTTTTATTGCAATAGCAATAATTTAAAAAATGCGTATTTAACGAAAAAACCTGGCAGTGTCAAATCTTTTTTTTCAATTATTGTTACCTTATTTTCATGAATAATTTAAGAAATGCATTGAACATTGAAAAAATTCTTTGTCCAAATATTTCATTTTTTTATTTTTAATAAATAAATAATACTGACTAAAAAAGAAATATTTTAATTGTTGAAATTCAGGAATTGGATAGTGTCGGATATCTTATAATTCGGCGATTTTTTGTCGCGTATTTTATTAATCGGAAATTTAAAATTCGTTAATATTATAATATGGGGGAATTTTATATTTCGGCAATTTCACAATTTTTTCGAATATTTTCTTTTTCGGTATTTTTCTGTCTGAAATGGTTCACTAATAAAATAAAACAAAATAAATAAAATACTTTTATCTGCTAAAGATTTTCGTATTTTAATATTGATTTAATATTGAAATAATTTTTGGGTATATGGTTAAATAATAAAGTAATAAATAATAAAATAAAATACTTCTATCAATACTGAGTAAACTAAATATTTTAGAAAAATAATCATAATTTTATGTATTTCAAATTCTGTTATTATTTTTCAATATGATTATATAAAGAAAGTGAGTTATTTTTTTTATCGCACAATTTGATTATTAATATTATAATATTGCTGGCTTTAATTATTTGGTTTGGAAGTTCATTTTGTTGTTGTTTGAAATTAATCTTTTTAATGAAAATTCAACAGTTTGGTTGAATTTTGTTTTCTCTTTTTACTGAACATTTTCATTAGTTAAAAATAGGACTTTTTGGTTGAATTCAACTGCCTTTGATTTAAAATTCAAATATTTTTTATTTGAAATATCAACTATTACATTTTTCGTTAAGAATTTATATTTTTTCGTTGAAAATCGTACTGCTTGGTTATCTATTTTGTTGAAAATCCATTTTTTTGTGCTGAAAATTTAAATATTCAATTTTCGATTGAGAATGTATTTTTCTTAGTTAAAAATTCATACATTTTTTTTTTAAATTCGTCTTTTGGAAGAAAATTCATCTTTTTGGTTGAAAATGCATTGTTTTGGTTGAAGATTTAACATTTAAACGAAAAATTAATCTCTTAGGTTGAAAATGAAACTGTCTTTTTGAGAATTATTTTTTTCTTTGAAAAATTAATTGTTATAATTAAAAATTAAACTATCTTGTTGAAAAAAATGTGTTGTTTTGTTTGGAAGTCAATTTTTAAACTAAAAATGTAACTAAGGTAGTAGAAAATTCATCTGTTTCAAAATTATTTTTTAAAAGTTAAAGACTTTTGTTAAGAACTCAATTTTTTGGTTCAAGTTTTATAATTTAATTTGAAAATTTATACTTTTTTTGTTTGTTAAAAGTTCTTTTTTTTTTTAATTCATACTTTTTGGTTTGAAAATTAATCTTTTTGGTTGAAAACTCATTTTCTTGTTAGAAATTTAGCTATTTCAGTTAAAAATTGAACTATTCCAGTTGAAAATTCATATTTTCGGATAAAAAATTCGACTCTTTTGTGGAAAATGATATTTCCTGACTTTTTTTTATTAGTTAAAAATTCATATTTTCGGATCAAAAATTCGAATTTTCTTGGGTGGAACATTCTATTTTCTGACTTGAAAATTAAACTATTTGTTAGAAAAATAAAAAATTTTGTTGAAAATTAATTTATTAGGTGAAAATTCATTTTTTTTTTGAAAATTCAACTATTTTTATAAAAATCTAAATATTTGGCAGAAAATTAAACTTTTTGTTAAAAAATTAACTTTTTTGTCGAAAAAAAATATTTTTCAGTTGAAAAAGCAAATATTTGGTTAAAAATTAAACTACTTTTATAAAAATTTAACTTTTTGTTACAAAAAATAACTTTTTTGTTGAAAAATAATATTTTTCACGTGAAAATTCAAATTTTTAATTAAAAACTAATCTTTTTTTGTTGTGGAAATTCATCTACTTGGTTAAAGTTCAATAATTTTATTGACATTTTTTTAACGCATTTTTTTGGTTTGAATGTTTAGCCATTTGGTTAAAAATCAAAATATTTTTGTAAAATTTAGCTATCTGGAAGGAAATTAAATTTTTTGTTAAAAATAATTTTTTCGGATCGAAAATGCCACTTGTTTCGTTGAAAATTAATCTCTTTTGTTTGAAAATGCATCTATTTGGTAGAAAATTCAATTGCTTTTATAACAATTGAATTATTTGGCAGAAAATTTAACTTTTTTACAGAAAGTTTAACTTTTTGTTAGAAAATTAACTTTTACGTTGAAAATTAATACTTTTTTAGTTAAAAATTCAACTGTTTTGTTACAAACTAATCTTTTTTTTTGGGTAGAAATTCGACTACTTGGTTAGAAGTTCAATAACTTTATAGATAGCTGTCTTTTTTTTTAATTCATATTTTTGGTTTTAAAGTTTAGCTATTTGTTTGAAAATTAAAGTATTTTTATAAAAACATAGTTATTTGGAAAAAATGAATCATTTTATACCAAATTTAACTTTTTATTGTAAAATTATCTTTTTTGTTGAAAGAGAATACTTTTGAGTTGAAAATAGAACTATTTTTTGAGAATTAACGTATTTTTGGTTGATACTTAATTTTTCCAACTGAAACGTTAAATATGTCGTTTTTTGTTGAAAACTAATCTTTTTCATTTGAAAATTCAACTATTTGGTTGAAAATATTTTTAGTTTGTTGAAAGTTTGTCTATTTTTTGAACGAAAATTAATCATACTGAGGAATTTAAATATGCACGGAATTAAAAATATATAAAGACAAAATAAGCATTCGTTCACAAGGACTAAAAAATATAAATGAAAACAAAATAGCGAAATTGTTTGCATATTTCGCGTCGATTGTTTCAAAAGTGCGAAATACTTTAATGGTTCCGTAATATGAAAAATAATACTTGGAAAAATCTTTCCAGAATTTGAGTAGCCTGTCAGGAACTCGAAAAAAATCTCTTATTTAAAAAAAAAAAAAAAATGCAAGTCATGCGGATCAAAAAAAATAATAATTTCTTGCACCTCTTTTTATTTCAATTTTTTACGAGATATTTTGCAGCGTTTTAATGCTGTTTTAATCCCTCTTTTTCCAGTCTCACATCACTTTCAAAACTCCAATGATGATCAAAATGTCTGCCACATAATGCAAACTTCATTACATAACAAATGCAGAAATCAAGCGCAACCGAAACGATTTCCGTTCAAGATTTCCTCCTTTATGATCGTAGAAAACTCTTTCTCATCAATAGAAATACAAAAATTGCCTAATACGTAATATCCAATGCCAAACTGACCACTTCCAACGTGACGATATTAAAAATTCGGTCAGGACAAATAGACAGCCAACTAATCAGGATCATCAAGGATCTGATTAACTAACATTGAAACTCGATGAAAATGAACAGCCGGCTCAAGGAGACAGAGTCAAAATGGACCTGTGAATACTGCACCTATGAAAATTGGCCCTCGTCCCTAAAATGTACAATGTGCCGAGGCGCGAAACCTCTCCTCGGCGAAGATATTTATCGTCTGCGAAGTCCCAGTCCTCAGAGATCCGGCTCGAGTGTCGCTTCCGGTCCAGTTCCAGCCTCAGATTCCTACAACTCGCAAAATTGCAGTCAGAATGTACCTTCCGGCGGCAAGTGGTCCTGCGACATTTGCACCTATCTCAATTATCAGAATACGGGGCGCTGTGTGCAGTGCGGAAGTCGAAAGACAAACAACACCCAGTCGAATTCGGTGGCCTCGAATCTCCACGAGCAGCTGGCACCCCTCAGGCTTGGCGATCCGCCGCCAAATACGGGCTCGAATTCGCAGTTTAATCCAGCGCCGATTAATTTACATCCGGAACGATTTGCGGGTGGACATCCGGCTGGCGAGAAGTGGTCATGTTTTAGCTGCACTTATGAAAACTGGCCGAAATCGACGAGGTGTGTTATGTGCGCGAAGGAGAAGGACAGAAGGGACAAGTCGTCGAATAGTTTAGGTCTTATTTTACCAAGTCCGGAGAGAGATCAGAGCCAAAGGGGCTTACCGTCTCCTCCACACACGCCTTTTCTTCAGCAAGCCCAACGTGATGAGAATTTGGCGATTGCTAGAAGGTTTGTTCAAGTTTCTTTGTTTTTTTTTTTTTAAATTATTATTTTATTTAGAATTTAAGAAATTTTAATTAGGTTAAGGGCATGCGACACAGTGAAATTCCTACATTACCAACCTCTTTTTTTCTATTGAACAAAATTTTTTTTGAACCATAGAACTTTTTTTGTAAATCAAATATCGAACTCAAAATTTCAGGAGAGCATTATAAGACATTATCCTACGTTTATGTACTGCATTTGAATCGAAATTTGGCAAAAAATTTCAGAAATAATTTTTTTTTTTTAATTCCGATTCAAATGCAGTACATAAACGTAGAATAATGTCTTCTTATGCTCTCCTCAAATTTTGAGTTCGATATTTCATTTACCAAAAAAGTTCTATGGTTCACAAAAAAATTTTGTTCAATGGAAAAAAGAGGTTGGTAATGTAGGAATCCCACTGTGTCGCATGCCCTTAAGGGAATTTGACACAGCCTAATACCTATATTACCGACATCACTTTTTCAGTTCACTGAAGATTTTTTTGAACCTAAGAACTTGTTTTGTAAATAAAGTATCAAGCTGAAACTTTGGAAAATGTATTAGAGTACAATAAAGTATGTTTAGGTACTGCATTTTGGTAGGAACTTGACTGAAAATTATTTCATCTTTTTTCTGAACCTCGACATTTTTTGAACGTTCGAACTTTTTTTATACATAAAATATCAGTCTCAAACTTTGAAAAATGCAAGAGCCGAAAGAAAACTCCATTTAAGTACAAAGCTTAATAATAAAAGATGTAAAAAAAAATTCTTCAACTATCAATTCCATCGGTATCAGTCGGTAACGTTGTACACGAAAATACGAACCCTCTAGAGTCTCGTCTAGTGGCCGCCAGGGTTCGGATTTTCGTGTACAATGTTACCAGCTGATGCCGATGGAATTCATAGTTGAAATATTTTTTTTTTACATCTTTTATTATTAAGATTTGTACTTCAACATAGTTTTCTTTCGGCTCTTGCATTTCTCAAAGTTTGAGACTGATATTTTATGTATAAAAAAAGTTCGAACGTTCAAAAAATGTTGAGGTTCAGAAAAAAGATGAAATAATTTTCAGTAAAGTTCCTACCAAAATGCAGTACCTGAACTTACTTTATTGTACTCTTATACATTTTCCAAAGTTTCAGCTCGATATTTTATTTACAAAAAAAGTTCTTAGGTTCAAAAAAAAAACATTCAGTGAACTGAAAAACTGTGGTCGGTAATATAGGCATTTAGCTGTGTCACATGCCCTTAACATCAAATTTAAAAGCCTTTTTAAGGGCATGAATTGTCGATTTTACCAGCTTTAGGTTTCCCCGGTTTTTTTTCTAGAATAAGAAATATTTTGTCTTAAAAATTTGGGAAATGATAGCGAACATGCTAACGGACGTCCCCACGCACTTTTTTTGTGGGTTAATTAAAAAAAGTTTTAATTGAGCAAAATGTGTTCAATTTGCATAGCGCTTAGGAAATAGTATCGATTTTTTCAGTGTTAGATTCCCCCGGCTTTTTTCCTAGGATAAGAAATATTTTGCCTTCAAAATGTTTTTTTATCAAAATTTTTTTGATATTGCTAACAACGTGCGTGTATATTTCGAGGTTATGTGTGATACAATTCACCCGAGCATTACTTCCAAAATACACAATATTTTTGGCCGAAAACTTTGTACTTACAAATAAACATAGTGACTAATCTCCAGGAACTAACCTTGTTTGCAGACAATCAAAAAAGTTTATTTCATAAATAATTTCGAGATTATCGGAAAGGCAGAGATGAAAAACGACGTAACCTCAAAATAATGCATATGCATACAATTTTTATTTAGCAGAATAATTTTTGTTTGTTATTATCCCTCAAAAAAGAGTCCGGGGACGTTCGTTATGATATTTTATAGCATCTCCGAATTCAGTTTTTAAAATTTTTCATTTTTGTGAAAAAAAAAGGCGGGAAACTGTAAGCATCACACGCCCTTAAGGCCAGGTACTACGGTGAGCACGTGACCAAATTACTATATTTAGTTTGAGTGATAATATTGAAAAAAATTATCCGAGTAAAAAATAAATCCGTAATATTATTTTCATTTTTTTTTGTGTTTTCCATGTCCAAAGGAAATTATATATCGCTCTGAAAGTTTGGAATTTAGGAAATGAGACAAGAAATTGCGTTTGTATATTTAGTTTGAGTGATCATTTTGAAAAAAATTATCCGCCTTAAAAGTATATGTGTAAAATTACGAGTAAGAAGTAAATGTGTAAAATTACGAGTAAAAATTAAATGTGTAAAATTATTTTCATTTTTTTTGTGCTCACTGCGTACGTTCTTTAGTGCGTTTTGTTTAACCTTTTCAATTCTGAGAAGGATATCTTAATCCGTGTGGATGTGGTGAGCACAAAAAGAATTAAAATATCAATTCATAATTAAATATTCTTTGAAATTACAAACATATTTATTTAAACAATAATTTTTTTTCAAAATTATTACTCAAGCTAAATATGCAAACGCAATTTATTGTCTCTTTTCCTACATTCGTAAGTATAAATTTATAAATTATTCATTTATTTTTATTATTAGTTATTAATTAATTTTTTAAATTATTTAATTTTATATTGATTTATATTATCAATATTTTATTATTAATTTTATTATTATTATTTAAATTCTAATTTAAAAACATAAAATATTAAATTTTATCTAATATTATTAATTATTTATTAATTTATAAATATACTTCCTTTGAAATTATAAACATTAATTTATACAAGCGTTCTTTAGTGCTTTTTATTTCATCTTTCAAATTCTAAGACCGATATCTTAATTCGCGTGGATATAGTGAGCACACAAAGAATTAAAATAATTTTACACATTTATTTTTTACTCGGATAATTTTTTTGAAAATTATTACTCAAACTAAATATACAAATGCAATTTATTGTCTCATTTCCTACACTCAAAAGTATAAATTTATAAGTAATTCATCTATTTATTATTATTAATTATTAATATTATTATTAAGTAATTATCATTTAATAATTATTTTGATTATTAATACTTTATTATTAATTTTATTATTATTATTATTTAAATTTTAATAAAAAAATAAAATATTTAATTTAATTTAATAGTTAATAATTAATACTATTATTTATTTATTTATTTATAAATATACTTTCTTTGAAACTATAAAAAATTTATTGTCTCACTTTCTATATTCCAAACTTTGAGAGATATATCATTTCCATTCAAAATTTTTGGTGAAAAATTGATCTTCATGGTTGAAAACTGATTTTTTAAATTAAAAATTCAACTATTCTAGTCGAAAATGTATAATTTTATCATTTTAGTTAAAACTTCATGCTTTTGTCGAACATTCTAATTTTTTTGTTAGAAAATTAATCTACTTGCTTGAAAACTAATTTTTTTTGTTAAAAATTCAACTATTCCAGTCGACAATTTATAATTTTAGTTCAAAATTTGTATATTTCGTTGAAAATTAATCAGCTTGGTTAAAAAGGAATTTTTTGTTTTTAAAAATTCAAATATTGGGTTGAAAATTCGTCCATTTTGGTAGAAAACTGTTTGGTTTTTTTAGTTAAAAATAAGTTTTTATTTCCGATAAATTTTTTTAACTAAAAATATATTCTACTAACTGAAAATTTAAGTATTTGTTTTATTTTTTTGCAGAAAATTGATCATTTTAGTTGAATATTCACTTTGAATATTCCATTTTTTGTAGAAAACTTAACTATTCTATTTTTGGTTAAGAATTCATTTCTTTGTTTGAAAAAAGCAATATTTAGTTAAAAATTCGTTTTTTATATAAAATTCATATTTTTGGTTGGAAATCCATTACCGTGATTAAAAATTAATTCCTTGTCTGAAAATTGAACTATTTTGTTGAAAAATTCAATTTTTTGGCATATAATCGAGTGTTTTACTTGAAAATTCATGTATTTGGTAAAAATTAATTTTTTTCTTAGTTTTGAATATTCATCATTTTAGGTGAACAGTCATTTTACATATTGCATTTTTTGTAGAAAATTTGACTATTCTATTTTTGGTTAAGAACTCATTTCTTTGGTTGAAAAGAAGAAATATTTAGTTCAAAATTAGTGTTTTTTTTTTAAAGTAGAAAATTCATCTTTTGGGTTGAAAATTCCACTATTTGTTTAAAATTTTATATTTTTCGTTGAAAATTCATCACCGTGATTGAAAACTAATTTCTTTGTCTGAAAATTGAACTATTTTTTTTTTAAATTCGTTTTGAAGATTTATCATTTTAGTTGAATATTTACTTAAACTGTTTTGTAGAAAATTGAACTATTCTATTTTTTGTTAAGAATTGATTTCTATGGTTAAAAAAATATTTTATTAAAAACTCGGTTTTTGTTTTATAGAAAATCCATCACTGTGATAAAAAATTAATCTTTTTGGGTGGAAATGCGTTTATTTTTAGTTGAAAATTAATTTTTTTAACTAAAGATCTAACTATTACATTATTTGCTTGAAAAATTTATATTTTTATTAGAAAATGAATGAATTTTGCTAAAATCTCGTTCTTCCTGTGTTTAAAATTTATTTTTTTAACTGCAAATTGAACGATTCTAGTTTTGGGTTTTAAATTGATCTTTTTTGAGTTGAAACTTTATATATTTGATTGAAACTGTATCTTTTTTGGAACAAAATCAAATTTTTTTAGGGTTTAAAATTGAATTATTTTGTTTCAAACTAATTTTTTTGGTTAGAAATTGATTGTTTTAATAAAAAATGCAATTATTCTATTTGAATTTATTTTTTATTTGAAAGTTAATTTTAAACTGAAAATTTAACTTCATGCTTTTCGTTTAATATTAATTTTTTTATTGTAAATTTAATATTTTTGTCTGAAAAGTAATTTTTTTTGGTTAGAAATTAAACTATTCCAGTGGAAAATTTATCATTTGAGTTCAGAATTAGTATATTTTGTTGAAAAGTTTTTATCATGGATAGATAATTAATATTCTTGGTTGAAAATTTAACACTTGATTAAAATTTAAAAACTTTTGTTAAGAATTCATTGTTTTGGTTGAAGATTTATTATTTGATTTAAAAATTCATCTCTGGGGTTGGAAATTAAACTATTTTTGAGGATAAATTTTTCTTGTTGTTAAAAATTGAACTATTATGTTGAAGATTAGTTTATTTTTTCAATTTTAAAATATATAAATTTTCAACTGAAAAAGATAAATTTATGAACCTAAACCAGAATAGTTCAATTTTTAGTTAGAAAATTAAAATTTAAACTTAGGAAAAACGAGATTACAGAAAAATTAAATAATTTTCATCTAAAAATATAAATTTTCAACAAAAAATTGAATAGTTACATCTGCAGTTAAAAAAGTGAATTTTTAACTAAAAAAAAAAAAAAAAAAATTTTTAGCCCAAAAAAATTAATTTTTCATCGCAATGATGAATTTTTTATAAAAAAATCGATTTTTTAATCAAATATATATTTTTTAACCAAAGAAATTAATTCTTAACAAAAATAGAATAGTTTCATTTTCTACAAAAAATGAATATTCAACTAAAATGATAAATATTCAAAACTAAACAAAAAAATTAATATTTACCAAATACATGAATTTTCAGGTAAAAAAATTAATTTTTTGTAAAAAAAAATATTGAAATTTTCAGTTGGCAAAATAAAGTATCGACCAAAAAAGAAAAGTATTTTCAACAAATTAGTTCAATTTTCTGACAAAGAAATTAATTTTCCATCACGGTGATGAATTTTTAACCAAAAATATGAATTTTCAACACAAAAGATGAATTTTTTATGAGAGAACGAATTTTTAACTAAATATTTCTTTTTTTCAAACAAAGAAATTAATTCTTAACTAAAAATAGAATAGTTAAATTTCCTACAAAAAATGGAATATTTAAAGTAAATATTCAACTCAAATGATAAATCTTCAACTAAAAAAATTCATCTGTACCAAAAAGATGAGTTTTCAATTAAAAAGATAAATTAAAAAAAAAAAAAAAAACTTAGATTTTCAGTTGGTAAAATATATTTTCAACTAAAAAAGAAACGAAATTCAACAATATAGTTACATTTTCAACCACGGACCAAATAGTTGAATTTTTAATCTGAAGCAGATAAATTTGAAACTAAATAAAAAATAATTAAATTTTTACTGAAAAAAACTTAATTTTCAATAAGATCCAAGTAAGTTTTCAACAAGAAATGTAATAGTTAAATTTTTAGTTAAAAAAATTAACTCTAAATAAAAACTAATTTTAAACTAAAAAAAAAGCAAACAATTTTCTACTAAAATAGATGAATTTTCAACTAAATATTTAAATTTATAAAGAAAGTTTCAACCAAAAAGAGGAATTAGTCACCAATAAGCTTAAATGGGCTCCCGAAAATTCTAATTTTTAATAAAATATAGGAATTTTAAACCAAATATTTAAACTTTCAACTTAAAAAGATGAATTTTTAACCAAACATGTACGACATTTAAATTTTTAGGTAAAATAGTTCATTTTCAACTTGAAAACATAATTTTTTACAGAAAATTGTAATTTTTAACAAAATTTTTTAAATTTTTAACAAAAAAAAAGGGTTTGGGAAGTAAAATGATGAAACATCAACTCAACTGTTTTTTTGGTTTTTTTCATTTAAATTTCTCAAATTTAATAATTTTTCGATGTCAATTTTTTGGTTGAAAATTTTTTTTTGGGTGAAAATTTAATTGTTTTGTAAACAATTAATATTTTGGGCTGGAAAATTCAACCGTTTTGTTGAATATTACTCTTTTTGAGTTACAATTTTTATTATTTTGGTAGAAAATTCAACAATTTGGATGAAAATGAACTTTTTGGATAAAAATTCACATTTTCTGGTTGAAAATTTGACAATTTGGTTGAAATTTTTTTCTCTTTTGATTGGAAAAATCTTTATTCCTAAAAAATTAATTTCCTTTGTTGAAAATTTGTTTATATTTTTTGGAACTACATCTCATTTAATAGAAATTTGATCTTTTCATTAATTAAAAATGCAACTGTTCTATTTTTGATTGATTTTTTTTTAAATTGCAAATTCAACTACTTGGGTACAAGTTGAACCATTTTGTTCTAACATTTATTTTACTCTTTAAACATTCATCTCTTTTGTTGAAAATTAAAAATATTTTTTTTTCAATATACTTTTTCGTTTATTATTTTTTTTTACCGAGAAATTTAACTTGTCCATTTTTTGTAGAAATTTTTTTTTTATTTATCATTCATCTTTATTGGCAGAACAGTAATCTTTTTGGTTGAAATTTCCTCTTTTTTGGTTAATACTGCAAATTTTGTGTTAAAAATTTATATTTTTTACTTGAAAACGCAGCTTTTTTTAAAAAAAAAATCCGTCTTTTGGCTTAAAAATTAAATTTATTGAAAATGTGTCCATTTGGTTAGAAAATTTACGTTCTGGGTTAAAAGTTTAGCTGATTTGTTAAAAGTTATTTTTTTCTTGTTTGTTAAAGACTCATAATTTTAATTGAAAATTCATCCCCGATTGAAAATTAAATTATTTTGTCGAAAAATGGTCTTTTTTTAAAAAAAAGTTGGCCCACTCTATTAAAAATGTATATTCTTGGTTGCAGATTTTTTTTTAGTTGTAAATTAATTTCTGTTAAAAAGTGAAACTATAATTATTTCGATTAAAAAATTTAGAAGCTTTTTAAGAATTTTGAAAGTATTCAGAAGAATAAAAAACACAGCCAATGAAAATTGAAAATGATTTTTTTATTTTGAAAAGTTCGTTTTAAGTGAATATTCAAAAAGATTTAGAAAGATTAAAAAATTGTCAAAAATAAATGTGGAACATTTAAAGAAAATTGGTTTTAATTGGGCAAAATTAAAAAAAAAAAACTATAGCAAAAATTTATTTATTTATTTAACTTGAATTGTTTTGTAGTCATCTGCCACTTTTTGTGTTAGTAATTTTTTTGTTGAATTTTTAAAAGTTTGTATTCAATTCATAGGCATTTCATCAAATTCTTTAAATTCCTTTGAATTTTTCTGAGCTTATTTCAAAGTTATTGAATTCATTGAACTTCCTTTATAGTCTTAAATTGTTTTGAATTCATTTTATTTTTTGTTTTATTTCACCCTGAATTTTTATGAATTTCATCGAATTCTTCTCTTATTATCTTAAATTCCTCTAAAACTTTCTGGTTTTAAGGAAGTAAATGTATTTTTTTCTTGATTTTATTTTTAGGAATTCTATAGATTATTTGTTTTTGTAAATTTGTTGTTTAATGGTTTTAAGGAGATATTTACCAATATTTAAATATACGGGAAATAAAGGAGGTTTTTGTTTTGGTGAAAATAGAGGAATAGATTCTCTTAAATTTTTTACATTTTCAACCAAAGAGGTGAATTTGCAACCAAAAAGATAAATTTTCTACGAAAAAAATTAATTTTTGACCAACTTGTTGAATATTTAACTAAAAAAGATAAATTTTCGAAAAAAATATTAGTTAAAAAAAATTAATCTCCATGTACAGAGATGAATTTTTAACTAATGTTATGAATATTCAAATGGAACAGTTCATTTTCTGATAAACAATTAATTTTTTAATCGAAAAAAAAAAATTTTCAACGAAATAGTTAAAGATTCAACTAAAAAATATAGATTTTTAATAAAAAATGGAATAGTTAATGCTTTAATTCGAAAAATTATTTGTCAACAAAAATAAATTAATTCTCAACAAGATAATTCCATTTTCAATTAAAAAATATTATCTTTCAATAAAAAAGTTAATTTCCTAACAAAAAATTAAATTTTCTATTAAAAATGATTTGAATTTCGATAAAAAAAAGATTATTTTTTAACAAAATAGTTGAATTTTTAACTCAAAAAAGTTAATTTTCTATAAAAAAGTTAAATTTTCTGCCGATTGGTTCAATTTTTATAAAAGCAGTTTAATTTTTAAACCAAATAATTGAATTTTCAAAATAAAAATATGAATATCCAACTAATAGGTTGATTTTTAATCAAATTATTGAATTTTCTACCGAGTAGTTAAATTTTTAAGCCAGAAAATCGAACTTTCTACACAAGAGTGGAATTTTTGATACTAAAATATGAATTTTCAAACAAGAAAAAACTGAATTTTCAACTGGATTAGTTGAATTTCTAACAAACAAAAAAAAGAGTTTACAAACCAAAAGATTATTTTCTACCCAAAAATATAATTTTTAACAACAAAAATAAATTTAAGAAAAGCAAAAAAAATTTTGGATAAAAAATTTAATAGGTAAATTTTTATTTAAAAACCGGATTTTAAACCAAGGAAATGAATTTAAAACTGAAGTGATCGCATATTCAACTCGATTAGTTCAATTTTCTGGTTACAATTAACTTAAAAAAAATTGCAACAAAATAGTTCAATTTTTAGTTTAAAATTTAATTTTTAACAACAAAAAATTCTCAAAAATACATCTATTTTCAACCCCAGCGATAAATTTTAAATTTAAAACAAAATAACGAATTCTTAAAAAAAGTCTAACTTTTAATCAAGTCCACAATTTCAACTGAAAATCCATTTCTATGGTTGAATATCAAGCTTTTAACTAAAAATCTAACCATTCAATGTTTGGTTGAAAAATTTATTTATTCAATTTTTAGTTGAAAAATTATCTATTTTAGTTGAAATTTTTTAAAAATATAAATTAATTATCTTGCTTGAAATTTCAGTATGAATTCTCAAAAAAAAATGTAATAGTTGATATTTCAACCCTAAAAATAGTAAAATTTCTAGTTAAAGAGTAAAAAAATTAATATTGAATAAAATCGATTAATTTTTAATGAAATAGTCGAATCTCAACTAGAAAAGATCAGCTTACAACTGAAAATGTAATAGTTGAATTTTCAGTTAAAAAATTAGTTTTCATTTAAAGAGATCAATTGTGATATAAAATGATGAATCTTTAACTGAATAGTTACATTTGGTTTATAAAGTTAGTTTTCGAAAAGAAAAATGAATCCGTAACAAAATCAGATTATTTTCAACCCAAAAGTTGCATTTCTAACCAAAAAATATGAAATTTCTACCAAGATAGATTTTTAGGCCAAAAAAGATAAAAAGCTCAACCAAGTTTTTAAATTTTATACAAAAAACTTGAATTTTTTACCCGAAAATATGAATTTTTAACCAATTACATGAATTTGTAACTCAAGAAAGATACATTTTGAATAGAATAGTTGAATTTCCAACTAAAAAAGGGACATTTTCGACAACTGGAATGGTTAAATTGTTTGTTTAAAAAAATTGTCATCCAGAGATCAATTTAGACCCAAAATAATGAATCCTTAACTGTTTTAGTTAAATTTTCATTCAAAAAGTTAATTAAAAAGAAGGAATTTTCAATAAAATATAAAATTTTCAACTAGAAAAAATCCATTCTCAACCACAATTGAATAGTTTTTTCAGTTTAAAAAACTAATATTTGAACAAAAAAATATATGTTTAACCAAAATGAATCAACTTGAATTAAAAATTTTGATTTAAAAAAATTAATTTTTATCCAAAGGTATGAAATTTCAACTAAAATTGTGAATTTTGAGCCAAAAACTGATTTGTAACAGAGGAGTTCAAGTTTCAACTCAAATAGTAGAAATTTCAACCCAAAAAGATGTTTTTCAAAGTGGACCTTTAACAAACAAGGTCAATCGAAAAACATTAATTCTTTAGAATGAATGTAGTAGTTGAGATTTCAGGCCAAAAAATTGTAATTTTGATTACAAACAGTCAAATTTAACTAAAAATGACGAATCTTCAACCAAACGTTTGCATTTCTAAGAAAAAAAATTAAATTTCTGATAAGAAGACATTTTTTGAATCAAATACATGAGTTTTCCACTTAAAAAGATACATTTTTAACAAAAGTGCTGAATTTCCAACGAAAAAAGACATAGTAAAATTTCTAGTTGAAATGTTCATTTTTAGCAACACAAAAATAATGATTAATAAAATTGATAAATTTTCAGGTTAAACAAATATAATGTTCAAATAGCAATAAGAGACAGGTTCTTAGCTAGAATGAATCTTCAACTGGAATAGTTAAGTTTCTTGTTACAAAAATTAATTTTCGGCCACGATATGAAAGTAAAAAAATGAATTTTCAACGAAAAAGTTCATTTTTAACCGAATAGTTGAATCTATAACTAAAAAACATACATTTTTACCCAAAAATGGAATATTCAAATTTTTCGTTAAAAAAAAGTAAGTCAACTTACAATGATAGAGTTCGATTTTTTCAAATTCGAAAAGATCAATTTTCAACGGTTTAATAATAATAAATAAAGAAATAAAATAATAAAAAACAGATTACTTTTCAACCAGACAGTTACATTTTTAACAAACAAAAAATGACAATTCTACCAAAAGAGATGAATTTTCAATCTAAAAAGACAAATTTAAATAGAGTTGAATTTTCATCTCAGAAAGATTTTTCGGTTCAGAAAGAAAGAAAAATTTTAACCAAATTATTGAAATCTTGGACCGAAAAGATGAATGATAAATAAAACAGTTTAATTTTTTATAGGATAATAAAAAGGTTAACGACAAAAAAAATGAATTCCTAACAAAAATTAGAAAATTAGTACTTAAAGCTGTTGTTCTTGGTGGTTCGGAACTCACTTTAAACTGTAGGCCCCCCTCCCACCACCAAGTAAGTGTCTGGGGATGTGTAAAGAAATAGGGAAGAAGGTGCAAGAAAAATGTAAACCCTTAGGGGACACATTAGAAGCTTCCATACCCATATCAATAAACAAAAAATAGAATATTAGACTTTTTATTTAAAAAATAATTAAATTTCAACCGAAAACAGTTGGATATTCTTGTTGGGTTCTTCTATTAATTTATTTCGCATTTAAGTGGAAAAAAGAAAGGTAGAATAGGATTCATCGACTAAATAATAATAAGATTCTAAATAAACTCTAAAAGTTCATTAATAAAAGTTCTAAAATATTAACTTAGAAACGCGACAATTTTGATCAGAAAATAAAGTCAATTTTCCACTACAAATTTTTTAATTTCGTACTACATAGTTTGAAATCCGGACTGCACAAAATGTATCAGACTATGTTACATCTTCGATTCTGTTACACTTTTATTTTTTAAATATATAATAATTTACATCTTAATAATATTAATAATTCACATTTTCTTTTTGATGTTGAGGTTTTTTGCTAGGTAAAATTAATGAATAATTTTTTATGTTTATTTTTCTGTCTACTTGTTCAATTAATATTATTAGAATATGCATAAACTTAAGATTGTGAAAATTTGACCGGTAGACGGAAAAATTAACATAAACAATTATTATTTATTTATATTTAAAATGTTGAATGTGTAGCAGGAGTTCTCACAGATTTGAGAGCAGAAACGACAGTCTTCCAATGCCTCAGTCCCCCAATAACTGCGACTACGAACGCAGGCTCAAACAGTTGAGGCGTGCTGATTGGTGCTGGTTGAATGCTTGCCTCGGCATCGTCGAGGGAGACAACGCACCTGTAGAGGCTTACCTGGCAAGCGGAGGCGATCCGGCTCGTCAATTAACGCATTCCGAGGTTCTACTATTAAATAGGAGCAGTGCTTTTGATGTAGGACACACCCTAGTTCATTTAGCTATCAGGTTAGTGTCTCCATCTGTTATCTACTTTCCTTTTCTCAAATTATTTTTTTGTTTTGTTTTCTGTTTGAACAAACATTTACAAAAAGTGCTCTCTCTCTCTGCTACTCGAAGACTCGATTTTCTACTTATTTAATCAGATTTCAACGAGAGGATATTCTAGCGACATTATTATCTCAAATCGAAGGCTCCGGCTCTGGAATTAAGAGAGTGCCGAGTTATGTTGCACCAGACTTGGCCGCCCAAATTCGCAGACACGTGATGAATAGCATTCGTTTGCGAAAGGGAACCATTCCATGTTATTTTGTTACAGACATGGCCACTTTTTCCTTGCCTGCCGAGGTTAGTCAAATTATAAAAAGAAAAGAATTATTTCCTTCAGCACGTAACTTGATACTTTATTAATAAATAAGTTTCGCTGATTAAACATTAATTTATAGGTGGAGGATTTGCCGAGTATAGTTCAGGAACAAATGTTGGAGGAACTTTTGGATAGGGAAGCCCAACAGCAGCTTGAGGGCGGCGGAGGGGAACCACCTGCTCTGAATTGGTCTTTAGAAATCACTGAACGGTTGGGTAGTCGTCTTCATGCTCTGTGGAATAGATCCGCTGGAGATTGTCTCTTAGATTCTGTCATGCAAGCCACTTGGGGCGTTTTTGACCGCGATAATGCTTTACGGAGAGCACTTGCGGATACCTTACAACAAGCTGGTCAATTGTGAGTTTGAGAAAGTACCTTTTTATTATCTCTTTAGTGCATGAGCGACATTTTTCTAGTTTTAGGATTTTCTAGCCCTGGGATGAAACCTTTAATCCACGGGATTTTATCCGTATTATCCCATATATTCTACATGATTCCACAGGATTTTATCTTTGAGTAAGGCGAAAAAATTGAGACGTCTGGAGCCAAACAGGCACGTAGGCCTATCACCCATGCCCTTGAAGTAATGCGAAAAAAGTGACACATCCAGAGGTAAAGAGGCTTGCAGGCCTATCACTTACGTCCTTGAAGTAATGCGAAAAAAATTGACACATCTGGAGCCAAACAGGCACGTAGGCCTATCACCCATGTCCTTGAAGTAATGCGAAAAAAGTGACACATCCAGAGCTAAAGAGGCTTGCAGGCCTATCACTTACGTCCTTGAAGTAATGCGAAAAAAATTGACACATCTGGAGCCAAACAGGCACGCATGCCTATCACCCATGTCCTTGAAGTAATGCGAAAAAGTGACACATCTGGAGCTAAAGAGGCTCGCAGCCTATCACTTATATCCTTGAAGTAATGATAAAAAAGTGACACATCCAGAGCTAAAGAGGCTTGCAGGCTTATCACTTACGTCCTTGAAGTAATGCGAAAAAAATTGACACATCTGGAGCCAAACAGGCGCGCATGCCTATCACCCATGTCCTTGAAGTAATGCGAAAAAGTGACACATCTGGAGCTAAAGAGGCTCGCAGCCTATCACTTATATCCTTGAAGTAATGAGAAAAAAGTGACACATCCGGAGCTAAAGAGGCTCGCAGCCTATCACTTATATCCTTAAAGTAATGAGAAAAAAGTGACACATCCGGAGCTAAAGAGGCTGGTAGGCCTATCACTTATGTCCTTGACGTAATGCAAAAATGTGACACATCTGGAGCTAAAGAGGCTCGGATTCTATCACTTATGTCCTTGAAGTAATACGCAAAAATCGACACATATGGAGCCAAATAGGTACGCAGACCTATCACTTATGTTCTTGAAGTAGTAAGAAAAAAGTGACACATCCGGAGCTAAAGAGACTGGTAGGCCTATCACTTATGTCCTTGACGTAATGCAAAAATGTGACACATCTGGAGCTAAAGAGGTTCGCAGTCTATCACTTATGTCCTTGAAGTAATACGCAAAAATCGACACATCTGGAGCCAAATAGGTACGCAGACCTATCACTTATTTCCTTGAAGTTATGCAAAAAAAATTGACACATCTGGAGCCAAACAGGCGCGCAGGATATCACATATGCCCTTGAAGTAATGCGAAAAATGTGGAGGCAAACAGGCACGCAGGCCTAATACTTATGTCCTTGAAGTAATGCGAAAAATGTGACACATCTGGAGCTAAAGAGGCTCGTAGCCTATTACTTCTGTCCTTGAAGTAATGCAAAAAAAATTGACACACCTGGAGCCAAACAGGCACGCAGGCCTATCACCCGTGTCTTTGTAATGCGAAAACGGATTTTAAATACTTTGATGTACAATGGGACCTAACCTAATAGACCTTTAATAACCTACATCAAGAGCTATAATCTATGTCCTTTGAGCAGCCCTGTGCGCCTGAAAACAAAATGGCAATCCCTTGCTCTCCTAAGTTGATAAGTTCCTGATATTTCCAACGCGGCGTTAGTTGTCCCATCACTCCCTGTTTTTGCATTTTCGGGCGTAGGAATAGACTTGAGGTATTATACACCTAGATACGGCATAGTTGGTGAGGATTTTTCAATTTATTATCCGTTGCGCCTCGCAGAAAATCCTCCCTGTATTAGCAGAAATTTCTCAAAACATCGGTAAAGTGAAGGCAGGAATTCTGACATGATTAAAAAAAAAAAAAAACAATTTTATATAAAATCATAAAATGATCATACTTTTGCAATTCTGATCCTCATTTTATTTGTGAAATTAGTAACAATGCTAAAGGTCGACGTATTTTGAAGGTGTTTAATTAAATTATTTGATATCAATTAATCAACATTGATCCTAGATTAGTAGCAAACTACACCAATCGATTCTATGTAAAAAATAACTCAAAAAACTTGTACTAACTTTTCACTTATATTCAAAAGAGTTTTTTTTCTCTTTACAAATATATAACTCTTAATGTTAGAGGATTATAAATAAATCATTGCTATTATTTCGCCAGGATAAAAATAAAATAATTTCGGAACAGATGAAATTTATTTTTTAAATAAAGAACGCTTGCGAAGTTAAAATAAACCGAATTCAACCGATAATTATAAAATTCGTAATTAAAAGCATTCAATGTTAAATGGTTTAAATTAAAACTTTATAATTTTAATTAGAAAACGTTCTAATAGGAATAATTTCTAGAATAAAAAATAAAAATCGTAAATTACCATTTCTAGTTAAACTTACCACTTTAATTCGTAAAATAAGTCTTTAGTCTTCACTCATTAAATTATGTAATCCTTTTTTCATTCTCATCATTTATGATTGAGAAAGTATTATAATAGGTCGAAATTTCACACCTCAATTTTTGAACGGATATTCACGTTTTGAAAATCTCTGAAGTCGAAAATCAAATTTGGGCGATGGCGCCTGTCTGTCTGTGTGTCGGAAAAGATGAAAACTCTAAAAAAACAAATACAGATCAAATTTTCAGGCTTTGGCTCACTTTTTTGAATTCTAAAAGGAACAGCGAGTTTGTTAAACAAAAACCGATACGTGAAGAAATCTTAAAGAAGAATTGAAGCTTTTTAAAATATCTATCACTGTTCCCTCAACCCTTTTTTAAAAAGACTTAATATCCTGATTTTATTTCTCGTTAATACTGTGCAAAACATCCTTAAAAAAATTGGTTCACGCATTTTTTGTTAGGAATTGTCATTTTGATTTTATTTATTGAAAATATTATGCTAAAAAGTCGGGTTTTTAGCAAAACCACGGGAGATACGAAAAAAGTTATATGGATGAATTATAGTTTAAAAAAAGCTTTAACCATAGATGGCCCCTGTGGCTGAAATTCACCCAAACAATTTTTCAAACTCTTAGAGTCTGTTAATTACTTCAACTTTGCTGGTATGTTAAAATATTTTAATAGACAATTTTGGTGAAAAAAACTATTAAACCTATTTTTTTTAAACCTTGAAGAATATCTACATGTTTAAAAAAAATTTTAGTACTGAATATTACTGCAGGATGTGAGTTTTTTGGAGCTTGGGTATAATTCACCCACTGTGACCTGTATGATATTCTACTGAAATGTGACCATCTAGAGTTAAAGCATTTTTTGAACCCTTTTTTGATAGAATGTTTTATTGTGGTTTTATTTAACGAAAATATTATGCAAACTTTTAAAAATTCTAATTTTAAGCCAAATGACGCGAAATACGGAAAAACGTTTTTGAAGATATTTCAGCTTTTAGAAATTGATTCAAAATTGGTTTGAAACAATTTTTGACAGAACTCGTCGATTTTAATTTATTTATCAAAATGCCATATGCATATCCAAAATCGAAAATTCTAATTTTACGCCAAAAGACGGGAAATACATAAATGTGACTATTTTGTTGGGGACTGAACTATTTTTTTGTAAATTAATTTTTTTTTAAGTTGGAAATAATTTTTCTTAACTTTAAGTTTATCTACTCGGTTTTTAGTTAAACACTTACCGTTTTTATTTAGAAATTTGCATATTAAATTTTCATTGGGAATTTATATTTTTTGGTGAAATATTCAACTACGTTGTTGAAAGTTCAACTAATTTGTTTAACTGAAAATTTATCTATGCTTTTTAGGTTATAATTTTCTTAAGATTTATGCGAAAATTAAAAATGATATTTTTATCAAGAAATTTATGTTAAGCGAATATATAAAAGATTACAAAAAATGCTAATAATTCCAGAAATAATCCTCAAGAGATCGATTAATTTAAAAAGATATATACCTAGAAGATTACAAAATTTCGAAAATATTAAAAAATAATTAACAATTCTGAGAATTCTGAGAAGAAATATTTTAAAACCTATCAAATGATTTTCCAAAATTTTAATGCAAATTAATCGAAAAAGAATCTGCAAGATTTTAAGGCAATTTCTCAGCATTTAAAAAAATGTTTGAGTGAACTAATATAATTTCAAAAGACATATACGAATATTAAAAAATAATGAAAGATGAGTTTTCTCACAATAGACTGAATTATCTAATCAAAAAAATACATGGATTAAAAAAAATGAGCTTACGACAAAAATAAATAATTTCCTTTCGAAAAAAATGTCAACAAAAGACTGGCCTTATACATGAATTTTCAACGAAAAAGATAAATTTTTAAAAAGAAGATTAATTTTCTATAAAAAAGTAGAATTTTCAATAAAATACATGAATTTTAAACATTTGAAAGTTTCTTTTGTTTGAATAAAGAAATTATCTTAAAGAAACGGTTTCTTTAATTAAAGAGAGATTAAGAAAATATTTGTCTGATATTTTCATAAATATTTACAATTAAAATTAAATGCGATTTTGTTTAACTTTGATTAATATTTCTTTGTTTATTGATTGCTAATGACGTGATATTGAAATTTGATATTTTTAATTTTGCTATTTATTGTCCTCTATTTCTACAACCAAAACAACGCAGCACTATTCCATTTGTAACTTTTTACTATAACTTAGATTTGCAGAGAACAATTTTTATTTTGAAATTATACTCTCCATTTTTAAAAGTTTTTGAATTAATATTATTTGACTTAGACTGCAACTTTTTTATCAAAAATTTATCGTTTTTGTATAAAAGATTTAACGGTTTTCTTGAAAATTTACCTTTTTGGATAGAAAATTCATCTTCTCGAATTTAAAATTCTCAATTCAATTGTTTTTTAAAATATTCTTCTTTTGAATTGAAAATTGAACTATTTGGTTGAAAATGACACTGTTTGTCAATAAAGATGAACATTTTTTGGTTTTATAGTTTGAATATTTAGTTGAAAATTCAACTATTTTGTCAAAAAGTTATCGTTTTCGTTTGCAAATGTAACTGTTTGGCTGAATATTCGTCTTTTTGGATAGAAAACTTGTTCTTTTGAATTTAATATTAAATTTTTCGATAGAAAAGTTATCTTTGCTGACTGAATGAATATCTTCCTTGGTGAAAATGTAACTTTTCTTCTAAAAATTCGTCTTTGTGGGTGAAAATCGAACCATTTGTTTGTACATTTAACTGTTGCGTTAAAAACTAATCTGTTTGGTTCAGGTGAAGAATTCAATTACCCTTTAAAAAATTAATCTTTTTACTTCAAAATTAAACTAATTGCTTGAAAATGCCACTTTTTTTAATGCAGTAAAACATTTTTTGGTTGAACATTAATTTTTATTTGTGGACGGTTCAACTGTTTGGTTGAAAATTTTATCTTTCTTTGTTGAAAATGAATAATTTTGTTGAAAATTTATATTTTTGGACTGAAAGTCAACCTTTTTCTGAAGCTTTCAACATTTCGTTCTGAAAATTCCACGCTTTTGTTAAAAATTCATCTCTTTTGGTAGAAAATAATTTTAGGTTGAAAATTTAAGTACAGTTAAACCCTTCAATAGCCCTCCTTTCTATAGCCCTTCCAAGAATTGACGTCGCGCCGCAGGTAGGGGTAACAGGAGCTGCGTGGGGCACGCAGGGTTGCGGTTGCCACTAAGGCGAGCACTCAAACGTAAACAAACAAACGCGAAGCGTGCTATAATGAGTTAGTTCCCACCCACCGTCAGCCCGAAAATCGGCGCTATAGAAGAGTTTCACTGTATTTAATAAAAATGGAATATATTTAGAATTGAAATCTTAGGAATATAAAGCGTTTCATATTGAATGCAATATACAGTAGACTCTACGGCACTTCTCGTTTTCGGGGCGTAAGAATTTGTGTGGGTGAGATGAGGCAAGGAGTGAGCGCAGGGGAACGTATGAGAAGTCAGGAAATGAGAAGTGTCGTAGAGTCTACTGTAACAATTAAATTAATTTAGTTGAAAAGAAGGTTTTCCCCTATTTCCGTGAAAAATCACCTTATTTTCCCTGTTTTGAAAGGATTTTGGACTGTGAAGTCTGGCAGCCAAATAACTGTTGTCAGAATCGACAAAGATTAATTGAAGGAGAGTTTTGCGAAGAAGGATAGTATGAGTCTCACACTCAGTGCGTAAATACATTTTGACCTCGAAAAAAAAAAAAAAATTGTTTAAAGAAACGGACTTGCCTCTCGAGACACATGAATAATCTACCGAAATCTGGAACTCCAGAAGGGTATTAGTGCATACATTTGGCATTCCAAAAGGGTACAAGTGCTGTTTATCTTCCGATACTCCAAAAGAGCATACATTCCAATGTGCTCCAAAATATAAAAGCTCCAAATTTAAATACGGTATTAAAATAGGCTACGAAACTTTTCTTTAGGTAAATGTCTAATTCGACTGGAATTTTAGTTTTTAATTTGTAGTTCATTTTTCTAGTACCACTTAATAATTTATAAATAGTTTACTTAAAAAAGCTGTAGCTCAAACCGGTTCTAAAATTTTAGCTTTTATCCTCGTTGGCGAGAGTACGAAGCATCGCAAGCATCTAGAATGTTAGACTTCACACTAGAAGAAACCCAGTGGCAAGAAGACTGGGAAAATCTGCTGGCAACGGCAGCTCAACCTGGAAGTGCGTTGGAGCAATTACACGTATTTGCTTTGGCCCATATTCTGAGGAGACCGATCATCGTCTACGGTGTAAAATATGTCAAAAGTTTCCGAGGAGAAGACATAGGTACTTAATAATTGTATCTATAATTTTTTCTTGCAACTTGCCTCTAAACAATTCTCCAATTTAAATCCTGTTGCAATTATTTTATTCTCAGGCTATGCAAGATTTGAAGGCGTCTATTTGCCCCTCCTTTGGGAGCCATCATTCTGCATCCGATCTCCAATTGCTCTGGGTTACACCCGTGGCCACTTCTCAGCTCTCGTACCTATTGAACCATATTCTTCCTCAGGAATACCGCCCCTAGCATCACACGCGACTGGCATTGGTGGCGGCAATAGTCCAATGCAACAACTTCAGATACAAATGCAAATGACCTTCATGCCTTTGATGGATCGGGAACGAAAATTACTTCCAATACATTTTCTCAGTCCGGAAGAAATGGGCCGTGAGGAGGCGATTTTAAAGCAGTGGCTCGACGTTTGCACCACCGAGGGCGGCATTTTTGTCGCGCAACAAAAACTTCACAAAAGGCCGCTTCTCGTCGCGCAGATGCTTGAGGAGTGGCTCAATCATTATCGGAGACTCGCGTGAGTAACTCTTTTTTGACAGTGAAATAAAGTTGTTCAAAGTAATCTTTAAATTTATACTGAAATGTTAAAAGAACATTTTCTCGGAGTGTGGTAAAACGATTACTTTAGGGTTATTGGTCTAAACTAACGACTCTGTCACTGATAGTAAATTGACCCGTTCTGGAGTTTGTTTTTTAAACTAACCCGTTCTGGTGTTGTTTCACTAAACTAATACGTTCTCGAGCTTGTTTCGGAAATTAACCCTCTAAGGATTTCGTCGTCTAAACTAAATCATTTTTGATTTGGTCGCCTAAACTAACCCATTATGGAGTTGGTCCTCTAAACGCACTATTTCTAGAGTTTTTCGTCTAAACGAACAAATTCTGGGTTTAGTCATCTAAACTAACTAATTAACAAGTTGGTCGTCTTAATGAACCCATTTTACAATTTTTCCTCTAAACGCACCAATTCTGGAGTTGGTCGTCTAAACTAACCAATTATGGCGTTGGTCGTCTGAACGAACCCATTTTTGAATGTGTCTCCTAAATTAACCTATTTTAAATTTGTCTTCTAAACGCACTGATTTTAGAATGAGTCGTCTGACCTAACCAATTTTGGCGTTTGTTGTTTGAACGAACCCATCCTTTTGAATTTGTCTTTTAAACGCACAAGTTCTGAAGTGGGTCGTCTAAACGAACCCGTTCTGGAGTTGGTCCTCTAAACTCACTATTTCTAGAGTTTTTCGTCTGAATGAACAAGTTGGTCGTTTAAACGAACCCATTTTTTAATTACTTTTCTAAATTACTTTTCTAAACGAACAAAGTCATTCTTTTGATTTTGTCTTCTAAACGCACCAGTTCTGGACTGAGTCGTCTAAACTAACTAATTCTGAAATTGGTCGCCTGAGCAAACCCGTTCTGTAGTTGGTTCTATAAACGCACTATTTCTAGAGTTTTTCGTTTAAACGAACAAATTGTAGATTTAGTCGCCTAAACTAGCCAATTAAGAAATTGGTCGTCTAAAGGAACCCATTTTAGAATTTGTCCTCTAAACGCACAAATTTTGGAGTTGGTCGTCTAAACTAACCAATTCTGGCGTTGGTCGTATAAATGAACCTATTTTTGAATTACTCTTCTAAACGAACCCATTTTTCGAATTTGTCTTCCAAACGCCTCAATTCTCGAGAGGGTTATCTAAACCAACCAAACATGGCATTAGTCGTCTAAACGAATTCGTTCTTTCGGCTTTGTCTTCTAAACGCACCAGTTCTGGACTGAGTCGTCTAAACTAACTAATTCTGAAAATGGTCGCCTAAGCGAGCCTATTCTGGAGGTGGTTCTTTAAACGAACTATTTATAGAATTTTTTGTCTAAACGAATAAATTCTAGATTTAGTCGTCTAAACTAACCCAATTAAGAAGTTGGTTCTCTAAACAAACCCAATTTAGAATTTTTCTTTAAACGCGCCGTTTCTGGAGTGGGCCGTTTAAACTAACCAATTTTGGCGCTGGTCGTCTAAACTAACCAATTAAGCAGTTGGTTGTCTAAACGAACCCATTTAAGAATTTTTCCTCTAAGCGTACAAATTTTGGAGTTGGTCGTCTAAACTAACCAATTTTGGCGTTGGTCGTTTAAACGAACCCATTTTTGAATAACTCTTCTAAACGAACATATTTTTAGAATTTGTTTTCCAAACGCCTTAATTCTGGAGTGGGTCGTCTAAATTAACTCACAATGGAGTTGGTCGTCTGAACTAACCACTTATAGATTTGTTCGTTTAAATAAACCTGTTTCAGAATTTATCTTCTAAAGTTGCCAATTCTTCAGTTGGTCGTCTAAACTCATGCATTATGGCAGAGCAGTTAGTTTAGAAGATCAATGGTCGTTTGAACCATCAAAATGGTCGTTTTAAACAAACACACCGAGAGAGGTTCGTTTGAGATATCGTAATATTGAAAATTACTCTTTCCGTTTCGATTTTTTCTTGTTATTTAAGAGAAACTTTTTTGTTTTTTTTTTCTGGTGATTGTTCGGAAAATCTTTTTTTTTAGATTCTAAGATGCAGATTGCGTTAAAATTTAATTAAATTAAGAACACTTAGCTTTATAACACGTAGATTAATAGTAGCACATCGCTGTGAATTTTTTCACTATTTCTGCGAATAATTAAACTAACGATTGTCAGGTACTATTGATCAGAGATCTAGTCTTTGAGAGAAGGAAGTAATTAGTTTTTGAGTGTTAGGTATAGTTGAAAAGATTGCAAAATTTTAGAAAGATTGTAAAAATTCGATGTAAACCTAATTATTTACAATTAGATAATAAAATTTTATCTAAATATTTTGGTTTTATAGATATAATAAATATAGGCTTTAATTAATATTCAGAATTTATTCGAGAGAAACAAGTATTCTTATTTTCGATATTTTATGTTAATAGTTTATTATTTTTATTTAAATTACAGGAGTGTCAACTAACACTTTGCGAATTTATTTTTACTGATTTGAAGAGTACGCGGGAAAAGAAAATTTAGTTTAAAGATTTTACGTGGGACCTGCAATTAAATTGCAATCGGTTATGAATACTACTAATACCTAAACTTAATTATTTTATTACTTTATTTTCCCGCATACGCTTTATTAATTAATCATTATTGGAAGCAGAATCAAGTGCGACTTGATAGAAAATTACTTGTAACAAAAGTGATTTATACCTACAGAAAAGAATGTCCAATTATATAAAAGATGTATTGTTGATTTTGATTATAAAGTATTGGTTTAGTCGTTGTTCTAAATAAACACTACAAAGAATAAATTGCTTTTTTTCTTATCATTTTTTCAAGAATATTATACTAATATTTTTGTTTATTTATTTTTTTTTTTCAAGAACCCACGCATTAATTTGATCTACTTTTTTCAGTTCTAAATGTAATCAGAATTTTTTAAATGCTAAATTGCGTAAATAATTTGATGCTTTAGGAAGCATTCCTACACATTTTTTAGCATCTGAAGAAAAAAGTTTGAAAATATTTAAGCATTCGAATTAGGGAGAATTTGAAGTTTCGATTATTCAAATATCAGGCGATTCTTGTTTACAAAAGGAATCTCAATTTGGAAGAAAAACATTTTTTAAGATCATCAATAACTATGTAATTGAATTTTAAACACAAAAAAAAAACATAAATTATCAATGAAAAATTTAATTGTTGATGAACCAAAGAAGATTTTACTTTTAAATTAAAAAACAGTTAAATTCAATAAAAAAGACAAATTTTTAACAAAGCAGTTTAATTTTCAATCAAAAAGGATAACTTTTTAACTTTATTGTAGAATTTTAACAAAAAAGTTAAATCTTCTATTAAAACGGGATTATTTTCAACAAAAAAATTGCATTTTCAAGCAAAAAAGATGAGATTTCTACCAAAAAGCTGAATTTTTAAACCAAAACACGAATTTTCAATTATGACAAATTTTGCAGTCAAGAAAAAAAAATTCAACCAATTTTCAACGAAAAATGTAATAGCTTATATTTGAACTATCAAGATGAATTTAATACCAAAAAAATACGGTTGAATTTTTATTCCGAAAATATCAATTTTTAACCAAGTAGTTGAATTTTTAACCAAAAATACAAGTTTTAAACCGAAAAGATTAATTTTCAACCGAGAAGATTGATATGCTATAAAAAAAATGAATTTTCAACGAAATAATTGAATTTTCTATCAGATTGTTGAATTTTCAACCCAAAAAGACAAATTTTCAACTAAGAAGATTAATTTTTTACTAAAAAAAAATACAAATTTTTAACCAAATACTGGAATTTTTAATGCAAAAATAAAAATGCTTAACAAAAAAAGTGAATTTACAAGCAAATAGTTTAAATTTTCACCAGGTTGTTAAATTTTCAAACTAAAAACACCAATTTTCAAACAAGAAGATTAATTTTTCACAAAGAAATATGAATTTTCAACGAAATATTGGAATTTTCAATCCGAAAATAAAAATGTTTCCTAAAAAAGTGTATTTTCAACTGAATAGTTTAGTTCTCTTTTAAAACATTCAATTTTAAATCCAAAAAGACCAATTTTTAGCCAAGAAGATTAATTTTCTACTAAAAAAATACGAATTTTCAACCAAATATTGGAATGTTTAATCCGAAAATAAAAATTTTTACCAGAAAAAGTGAATTTTCAACTAAATAGTTTAAGTTTCTACCAGAGTGTTGAATTTTCATCCCAAAAAGACGAATTTTCAAAAACATAATTGAATCCTTAGTCACTGAATTGTCGAATTGAAAAAAAAATTGATTTTCAACCAAAGAGGATGCATTTTTAACAAAATAGATGAATTTTCTTATTGGTTTCTATTAATTCAGTTCGTTTATCCGTCGAAAAACGAAAATAATAATTGAGTAAACATTGAAATTCATTTTTAATGCTCTGAAAATATTAAGTTAGAAAACGGGAAAGTTTGCTTAGAAATTAAAGTTTATTTTCCACTTCACACTTTTTCATTTCGGACTACTAGGTAACATTTTAGACAACTTGACAAACAAAAGTTTAATAATCTGAAATAAAAAAAAAGTAGTCAAAATAGGCACCTACAAAAACAGGATTCACTTTTCCTTCGTTCGTTTCTCCTCACGTCACCTACTTTCCTTCCCTTCTTTATTCCTCTTTCTGCTATTTTCTCTACTTCCCCTACCCTAATTTTTCTTCACTACCCCCAATTCTCCTCCTGAATTTCTCGCACTACTACTTCACTTCTTAATTTCCCTACTTTCTCTACCCTCATTTTCCCTTATTTGACTTAATCTCCGTCGCCTCACTTCAAAATTCGCTCCACCTCTCCCCCAATTTAGTCCTTCTATTTACCTTCCTCTCATTTCCCTTACTTCTCCTGTTCTCATTTTTCCTCACTTCACCTCACTTCACTTTTCTTTATTTCCGCTCACTTCCTCTACTTCGTTTTCCCTCACTTTCCTTACCCTCTCCCCCTTTTTCCCTCGCTTCCTCTACTTCCAGTCCCTTTATTTCCCAACTCCGCATTTCCCCTCACTTCTTCTCTGATTTTCCTTACTTCCCTTATCCTTATTTCCCCTACTGTCTATCTCTATTTCGCCTTCACTTCTTCTTCCCTTCCCTCATTCACCTAATATCCTTGCCCTCCTTTCGCTTCCTCCCCTGATTTCCCTTCACTTCTCCTAATTCCTCTCCGTCAATTTTCCTCACTCCTACTTCTCTTTCACTTCCTCCACTTTCTCTCCCCTCATTACACCTCTCTGCCCCTACTTTCCTTCCCCCCGTTACTTCCCCTCCTCTAATTTTCCTTCACTTCGCCTAATGCCCCTTTTAGAATTTCCTTCACTTCTACTTCCCATTTTACTTTCCCTACTTTCTCTCTCCTCATTTCCCCTCGCTTCAACTCTTCCTCAATTTTGTCTTTCTATTTCCTCTCCTCTAATTTCTCTTCTTTCTCCGTCCACATTTTCCGTCACTACAACTTCTTTCATTTCCGCTACTTCTTTTTTTCTCATTACTCCTATTTTTCCCTTACTTCCCCTTCCCTCACTCCCCTATTTTCCCCTAACTTTCCCTACTTCCAGTCCCTTTATTTCACATTCCCACGTTTTCTCTTACTCATTGTCTGATTTCCCCTACTTTCCCTACTTTCCCTAACCTTTTTTCGGCTATTATTTGTCCCCTATTTTCCCTTCACTTCCCCTCCCCGAATTTCTTCTGACTACACCTTTCATCATTTCACTTTTCTGCTAGTTTTAAAAGAATAGAAAAACTCTGTACTTTTTCCTGTTAAAATTGTTTATCTATCAAATCAGGGGCGATAAACGGATATTTTTTCCAGTCAGCAGAACGTTGCACCGTTCTCAAGAGCCACCGTCCAGGATTACAGCAGTGACGGTGATACCGAAGATTTGTAGAATCCTAAATCCCCAGGAATGTGATCGTCATCCCGGCGATTGCAGCAGCTCATCAGTGATGTATGGTATAATAGAGTTTCTCGAAGACTCTCAAGACAATTCAAATGGCTCGCATGCCCGAATCCCTATTGATTCGGGCTCTTGGTTTTGAAATCTGTATGATACATTTGAATTTAGGAAATTATTAATTCACACTGTCTCTTAAGATTTTTATTTCTCAAAAGATTTAGTCGAATCTAGAGTTAGAATACTCGTAACAAAAAATTACTAGGTTGTCTACCTGACTTGGAAATCGGGAAAACCGGAAAACTGCCGAGGTTGTGTTACAGCAGAGTTTCACAAAGCGCTCATGGTTTAGCCACGCCCCTAGGGTTTGGCGGGAAATATCTTTGATGCGTATTGACCGTTTTTTTAAAATATCCACTCGCGCATACGTATCGAAATAATCGAATTTCGAGGTAACGGAAGGGAGAGGCGCTTGGTGAGAAAAGGCACTTTGTGGAAAGGCGTTTTGTGAGAGCACTATATTTTTATTATTCTGAATCTGAGCTGGAACAGGGGATTTCAGTATAAAATTATAATGTAACTTTGAATATGGAATTTGGAAAAGATTTTTTTATTCTGATTTTCAACAAGGGAATTAAAAAAAATCCCTCTTTCAATTTAGAACTTGCCACAATTTGAAACTTCCCTCTTCCATATTTCGGAAAAAGGAAATTACTATTTTTCTGAATTATAATAGAAATTTTGTTGTAAATAACTATAATTATTATTTGGAACTGGGGGATTTTAGGAAAAAGAGTTTGAAAAATTATTTTTTGAAACGTTTCTTTTTTAAATTCTCATGCAAAATTAAGTAAATAAAACATTTTTAACAATTGTTTTAAATAATAAATACTCTTTCTCCTGAATTGTCAACTGTTGCAAAATGAGGTAATTACAAAAAAATTAAATAAAATTTTCAACATTTTTTCAATGTTCAGCGGCTGCATTTTTAACTGGTAAAAATTCAATATCTTAAAATTCTGCCTTGAAAATTGAAAGACATTGAATTTTTAACGGTTGAAAGTTTAAAAATTCAGCTGTTGATTCATTAAATTCTCATTTAAAATGATGTAAATGTAACGTTTTTAACATAAAAAAAATTATTTCGCCTTTCTCTTGAATTTTTAACTCTTGAAAAATAAGCGAATTAGAAAAGATCAGAAATGGTATTTCAACATTTGTAAATTCAAAAAATAATTTAAATTGTCATTGAAAATTATTGTAAATTCAAAATTGAACTTTAAACTTTTCGAAAATTTAACTGCTGAAAATTCAATTTTCTTCAATTTTTAAGGGAATCTTGTTGAAAATATAACTATTAAAATTCAACTGTTGAAAATTCAAAATCGAATTTTCATCATTTCGAAAATTCAACTGTTGATTTATTAGATATGAAAATTCAATTTGCAGTAGTAAACGTTTCCAATTTCAGCTTTTTTCAATGTTTAACAGTTGACGAGTCAACTGTTAAAAAATAATCTGTTTACAATTGAAAATTTAATTTTTATATTTCTGAAAATACATTCGATTTTTTTCGAAAACTGACCGCCATTGTGAGTTTAGAAAATTAATAATCTGCGAATATTTGGAACAGGAAATTTTGTTTAAGAATTTCAATTTTTGTCGAAGGAGGTAATTTCTCACATGAAACGGAAAATGTTAGAAAATGATTTGAATTCCCATTTACAAAAAGGGAATTTTCAAAAAAAAACTCTGTTCCAAATCAGATTTCATCAGATTTGGAAAATTCCTTGTTCCAAATCAGAAATCTTCGAAATCATTAAAAAAAAAGTCTTTTAAGTTGACAGGGAAAAATTACGAATTGACCGGACGATGGCCAGAAAACGGACGTAATTAAAAATCACCGACCCGGTAGACACCCTGTTTCTTATGATTTTTATTTCTGAAAAGAGATAGCCGCTTCTAAAGACAGAATTTTCCTGAAAGAAGAAATTATTCGTCTTCCTCACGACTCAGAATGTAGAAAAGAGATTTAACTTTAAAAAGTAATTTATTAATTTTATTTTATTCGTTGAAGTAGTATAGCTCTACGGCTCCGATATCACTTACCGACCGATGGTAAATCTGCCTTACTGACCGATGGTAAATCTTCATTACCGACCGAAGGTCATTACTCGATGTCGTTAACTTAGCATAGAACAGAACCTTGCTCGGTCGGCATGTGGTGTCGCTATACAGCTATACTACTCATGGACGATTTAATTTCCATTTTTGAGGTCCAAAAAAGAAAAAGAATTGAGAAGAGATGATATGTATAAAAAAATCATGTTTAAAGCTTGTAGAGAAAATATATTCGCCTTGTCAATTAGAGTGACAGAGTGATGAACCGATAATTCCACATTTTGAAATAATTTAGTATTTTTTTTTACTTCTCGCAATTCTGGAAGAGAAAGTTGTTAAAATAATAAAGGACTGGAGTGGAAGAGAATAGACGATTCGCCCTAATCAAAAGAGTACAAAAAACTGATCAGGTGGCATTCGTTTGTTTACAATGTTGTTATGATTATTATTAATGTTATTACTAAAATACTGACAATGTCTAGTCTCTTAGCATACTCGATTTTTTCAATCACATTCTCTCATGGATTTTTGACGAAGAAAAAACATAAACCGTGCTCCACGGGTGCTCCATCAATTTGTTTTTTGTTGTTGTTTCTCTTGTTTTTTAGACTTGACGATATTGTGAGAGAAGCGTGTTTGTAATAAAGAAGAATCTAGAAGATAGAAGTTTCTGTCCAATTTAGTAAATGTTCCGCACATGCTGCCGCTACGCTCGTGATCGATACTGGATATAGTAAGAGATTTAAAAACTAAAGAAAAAAATTGATAAAGACAATTGATATATGTATATTAACAACATAGAAATATATTAAATATATTATATTGAATAATATATCCATGTAAAATACTTCTGAATGACGATGGATTATAATTATAAACGACGTACTAAAATATATATAATAAAAATCAGCTGACTTGAATTTTTGGAATTTACAGATTTTTTCAATCAAATCCTGTCTGGTCTATCATTTCTATCATTTCTCGTCATACCTGACGTTTTTTCTGTTTATTAGTTAACAAATTCAAAGGTTGGATCAGGAAAGGGCTTATTTTGTCTAAAAAGAGCGTATTTAGTATTTAATTATGAATAAATTTAATATTTGGATCGGAAAAGGGCTTATTTGTATTTATTTAGGAATAAATTCAATATTTGGAACTGGAAAGGGGCTTATTTTGTATTCAATTATAAATAAATTTAATATTTGGATCGGAAAAAGGGCCTCTTTTTATTAATTAAAAAATTAATTGAATAATTGGATCAGAAAGGGGCTTATTTTGTATTTAATTATAAATGAATTTAATATTTGGATCGGAAAATGGCTTATTTGTATTCATTTAAAAATAAATTGAATACTTGGATCAGAAAGGGGCTTATATGTATTTATTTAGGAATAAATTCAAAATTTGGAACTGGAAAGGGGCTTCTTTTATGTGTAATTATAAATAAATTTAATATTTGGATCGGAAAAAGGGCCTCTTTTTATTAATTTAAAAATTAATTGAATAATTGGATCAGAAAGGGGCTTATTTTGTATTTAATTATAAATAAATTTAATATTTGGATCGGAAAAGGGCTTATTTGTATTCATTTAAAAATAAATTGAATACTTGGATCAGAAAGGGGCTTATTTTTATTTATTTAGGAATAAATTCAATATTTGGAACTGGAAAGGGGCTTATTTTGTATTCAATTATAAATAAATTTAATATTTGGATCGGGAAAAGGGCCTCTTTTTATTAATTAAAAAATTAATTGAATAATTGGATCAGAAAGGGGCTTATTTTGTATTTAATTATAAATAAATTTAATATTTGGATCGGAAAAAGAGCCTCTTTTTATTAATTTAAAAATTAATTGAATAATTGGATCAGAAAGGGGCTTATTTTGTATTTAATTATAAATAAATTTAATATTTGGATCGGAAAAGGGCTTATTTGTATTCATTTAAAAATAAATTGAATACTTGGATCAGAAAGGGGCTTATTTGTATTTATTTAGGAATAAATTCAAAATTTGGAACTGGAAAGGGGCTTCTTTTATGTTTAATTATAAATAAATTTAATATTTGGATCGGGAAAAGGGCCTCTTTTTATTAATTTAAAAATTAATTGAATAAATGGATCAGAAAAGGGCTTATTTTGTATTTAATTATAAATAAATTTAATATTTGGATCGTAAAAGGGCTTATTTGTATTCATTTAAAAATAAATTGAATACTTGGATCAGAAAGGGGCTTATTTGGGAAATTGCTAACTTTGTATTTAATTAGAAGAAATTCAAATTTTTGTTCTTGAAAAGGGCTTATTTTGTGTTTAATTATATATATATAATATTTGGATCGAAAATGGCTTATTTGTATCTATTTAGAAATAAGTTGAATAATTGGATCATAAAAGGGCTTATTTGTATTTATTTAGAAATAAATTGAATATTTGGATCAGAAAAGAGCTTATTTGTATTTATTTAGAAATAAGTTGAATATTTGGATCAGAAAAGGGCTTATTTGTATTTATTTAGAAATATATTGAATATTTGGATCAGAAAAGGGCTTATTTGTATTTATTTAGAAATAAATTGAATATTTGGATCAGAAAAGGGCTTATTTGGGAAATGGCTAATTTTGTATTTAATTAGAAGAAATTCAAATTTTTGTTCTTGAAAAGGGCTTATTTTGTGTTTAATTATAAATATAATATTTGGATCGAAAATGGCTTATTTGTATCTATTTAGAAATAAGTTGAATAATTGGATGATAAAAGGGCTTATTTGTATTTATTTAGAAATAAATTGAATATTTGGATCAGAAAAGAGCTTATTTATATTTATTTAGAAATGGATATAATATTGGGATCGGAAAAGGGTTTTTTTTGGAAAATGGCTTATTTTGTATTTAATTGGAAGAAATTCAAATTTTGGTTCTCTAAAAGGAATTATTTTTGGTTTAATGATAAATAAATACAATATTTCAATCGTAAAGTGGCTTATTTGTATTTATTTATAAATAAATTGAATATTTGGATCAGAAAAGGGCTTATTTGGGAAATGGCTAATTTTGTATTTAATTAGAAGAAATTCTAGTTTTTGTTCTTGAAAAGGGCTTATTTTGTGTTTAATTATAAATATAATATTTGGATCGAAAATGGCTTATTTGTATCTATTTAGAAATAAGTTGAATAATTG
>NC_046662.1:2927098-2945538 GCF_010883055.1 Belonocnema kinseyi | reverse complement strand
AGGGCTTATTTGTATTTATTTAGAAATAAATTGAATATTTGGATCAGAAAAGGGCTTATTTGTATTTATTTAGAAATAAATTGAATATTTGGATCAGAAAAGGGGTTATTTGGGAAATGGCTAAATTTGTATTTAATTAGAAGAAATTCAAATTTTTGTTCTTGAAAAGGGTTGAAAAGGGTTTATTTTGTGTTTAATGATAAATGTAATATTTGGATCGAAAATGGCTTATTTTGTATCTATTTAGAAATAAATTGAATAATTGGATCATAAAAGGGCTTATTTGTATTTATTTAGAAATAATCTGAATATTTGGATCAGAAAAGGGCTTAGTTGTATTTATTTATAAATAAATTGAATATTTGGATCAGAAAAGGGCTTATTTGTATTTATTTAGAAATAAATTGAATATTTGGATCAGAAAAGGGCTTATTTGTATTTATTTAGAAATAAATTGAATATTTGGATCAGAAAAGAGCTTATTTGTATTTATTTAGAAATAAGTTGAATATTTGGATCAGAAAAGGGTTTTTTTTGGGAAATGGCTTATTTTGTATTTAATTGGAAGAAATTCAAATTTTGGTTCTATAAAAGGAATTATTTTTGGTTTTATGATAAATAAATACAATATTTGAATTGGAAAGTTGCTTATTTGTATTTATTTACAAATAAATTGGATATTTGGATTAGAAAAGGACTTATTTGTATTTATTTAGAAATAGATATAATATTGGGATCAGAAAAGAGTTTTTTTGGGAAATGGCTTATTTTGTATTTAATTAGAAGAAATTCAAATTTTGGTTCTTGAAAAGGGATTATTTTGTGTTTAATGATAAATAAATATAATGCTTGGATCGTAAAATGGCTTATTTGTATTTATTTAGAAATAAATTCAAAATTAGGATCAGGAAAGAGCTTATTTGTAGTTATTAACAAATAAATTATCTGTTTTCATCGTAAAAAGGCTTATTTTACATTTAATGATCCAGAAATTATCTAGTCGTATCGAAAAACGGTTTTTATTAAATCTAATCCTCAAGAAATTCTCTAATTTTTACAGAAGGGGCTTATTTGCTTACTTGCTTATTTGCTCAGCAAAGGGCATATTTGATGTTTGATTTAGAAATAATTATCTATCTTAATCGGAAGACGGCTTATTTTGTATTAATTTATGAAGAAATTATATACTTTACATAACAAAAAATTATCTAGTTCAGTCAGAAAATATTTATTTTGTTTTCATTTATAAATAAATTTAGGAAAGGGCTTATTTGTATTTATTTAGCAATAAATTCAAAATTTGGATCGCAGAGGGCTTATTTTGGGTCCTATAAATTATATATTTTGATCACAAAAGGTCTTATTTGTATTCATTTAGAAATAAATTGAATATTTGGATCGGAAAATGGCTTATTTGTATTTATTTAGAAATGAATTCAATTTTTTGGAAGGAGAAAGTGGCTTACTTTGTGTTTAGTTATTAATAAATTTAATATTTGGATCAGAAAAGTTCTTATCTTGTGTTTAATAATGAATTAATTAAATATTTGAATCGGGAAATGGCTTATTTATATTTCTTTGGAAATGCATTCAATATTTGAGACGAGAAAAGGGCTTATTTTGTGTTTAATTGTCAATAAATTCAATATTTGGGACGAGAAAAGGCTTATTTTGTGTTTAATTATAAATAAATTCAATATTTGGATGGGAAAAGATATTATATATATTTATTCATAAATAAATTAAATATTTGGCATGGGAAAAGGGCTTATTTTAATTAATCAATTAAATTAATTAAAGAAATTATCAGGTTCCATCGAGAAAAGGGTTATTTTGTATTTAATTATCAAGAAATTATCTATTTGCTAGGAAAAGGGCATGTTTTGCATTTGATTAGTAAAAATTCAATATTTGGATCAGAAAAGGCTTATTTGTATTTATTTAGAAATAAATGAAATATTTTGGTAGAAAAAGGGCTTATTAGTATTTATTAAGAAATAAATTCAATATTTTGGACGAGAGAATCTTGTACTCAATTATAAATGAATCAATTATCAATTAATCAAAAGAGTCTAGTTGAATGCATTTTATTTTTAATTATTAATAAATTATCTGTTTTAATCGGGATAGTGATTTTTTCTAAGTAATAAGGACTTATCTGGTTGGATCGGGAAAGAGCTTATTTTGCTTCTAAATAGCAAAAATTCAATATTTGAATCGGCTTATTTGGGAAATGGCTTATTTTTTTATTTAATTAGAAGAAATTTAAATTTTGGGTAGTGAAATGGCTTATTATATATATAATTGGAAGAAATTCAAATTTTGGATAAGAAAAAAAAGGCACAAATGGGGAGATAAACTTGAAATAAAATTTATTAAAAAAAATGTAAATAATTAGTTAAAAAATGTGTTGTAAAAATTAAATTTTTTTTCCTGAAAGAGATATTCTTGTATAATTTATTTAGAATACAGGTATACAATTTATTTAACTTTTGCAGTAAAAATTCACTTTTTCGTTGTAAATTTGTTTTTAAAGTAGTGGATCAAACATGGAATAAATGTAGGAGTTGGGAAAAATAAAATGTAGACTTGTTTCTCAAAATATTTTTATTAATAATGTTTCACTCGGATTCCCAGACACTAAAAATAATTATATTCGCAGTTACAAGTTGAAAAATCGATCTATCGATTTTCTCGTCACATTCAACATGCACCTCCTATATTGAAAAATTATCATTGTTTATTTAAGATATTGCTAGTTCATTTAAAACACTGGGAAACACTATAATTATCTGAGTCTCGTTAAAGTTAGGCAAATAATGTATATTGTCTATTTTTATAACTCTCAATATTTAATTCCTTTACTAGACAATTTATGTCGTCTGTATTGCTCAAAAATTAGATTGATAGAATTTGAATAAACTACAATTAATTAAATGGTAACTCACATTTGTTCATTTTGAGGGACATTTTTAACATTGATATACATATAATTTTACACTTATTCTATAACCAGTTACGAAAAAAAATTATTCACTACAATACAGTGGTCTCTTTATAGTGATTGTACAGCAATTAACTATGTACATATGGCAACAGAAGTTACGTGTCATTAAATTGTTATCCAAAACGTCCAAAATTATAAAATAATATAAATAAATAGATTGGATCAATAAAAATGACTGATTTAATTGAAGAAATCTACTGATCAGACAATTAAAAATAATTTGTTAATCAGTGAAAGTTACAGTTTAGAGCTTAAAAATGACTAATTTAATTATTAGAATTTACGGGTTAGATCATTGAAAATTGCTGATTGAATCAATAAATGTTACATTTCAAATTATTCAAAATGACTGATTTTCTCAGTGAAATATACTGCAGGATTATTCGAAATGATTAATTTATTGCCTACTGATTATACAATTAAGAATGACTGATTCGGTCAGTATAATTACTGCTCACAGTATTCAAAATTACTGATTTAATCAGTAACAGTTACAGTAACGTTATTTACAGTTAAAAATTGCTGATTTAATTAGTGAAGGTTACAGTTTAGATCATTCAAGATGGCTGATTCGCTTAGTAAAAGTTACTGATTGATAATACAAAATAAATATCAGTGAACATTACAGATTAGATCATTCAAAATAAATTATTTCATCAGTGGGCCAATAGCACTGATATAAAAAGAAAATTATGACTGATCTGACAGTCACTTTTGGCTGATTTAAGGTTGGAAGTTATTGAAAAGATCATTTAAAATAACGGATTTGATTTATGAAGGTTTCTTAAATATGTTTCAAAATGACTGATTTAATAACTGAAAGTTACTGTTAAGGTCATTTTAAATACTGATTTGTTCAGTTGAAGATGTTGATAGATAATTCAAAATAACTGCATTATTTTACTAATAGTTACTGGTTCGATCATTCAAAATAACTAGTTTAATTAAAGAAAGTTACTAATTAGATTAGTTAAAATGAAACTGTTTGAAAAGTTTGAATGTTTGAAAAGACACTTCTGACTGATTTATCGGTTACTTTAGACTTGTTGATTTATCGAAAAATACTGGTTGAGCCATTTAAAATAACTGATGTAATTATTAAAACTACTGATTATATGTTTCAAAATGAATGTTTAATTAAATGAATGTTACAGTGTGCATAATTTAAAATAACTAATTAGGCCAGTAGCATTTACTAGTTAGAACTGATATAATCAGTGGTAATTACAGATAGGATCATTTTAAATGACTGATTTCACCAGTAACTCGAATTACTTATTTTATGAAGTCACTTTTGACCAATTTGTCAATCGAATCTACATAGCTTGAACCATTTTAATTGAGTGCGAATCAATTACTTATGACTGCTTTAAATGTTGAGTGAAAGTTACTGGTTCGATAATTCAAAATGGCTGATTTCATTGGTAGAAGTAACTGATTACACGATTAAAAATAATTTAATTGATAATTTAAAATGATTTTGGCCATGATTTTCATTGATGGATCAGTCATTTTTGAATGATATTATCTGTTCACTGACTGAATCAGTAATTTCAAATTATTTAGGACGCAACTTTCATTGATTAAATCAATACTTTTTATTGATCGACAAAGAAACTTGTATTGACTGAATAATTTATTCTGAATGATCCAATCAGTAACTTTCACTGATTAAATCAGTCATCTTGATTAAATTAGTGTTTGAATTTCAACGTGTAAATTACTTATTTATGATAAATTTTATTTAGTTGGTCTCTTTTTTTGAAAGAAGATGAGTCATTTAAAGTGACTAGTTCATCTGTTAAAGCAACAGTTTTGTCATTAGAAATTACTGGGTTTCCAGTCAAAGCATACTTGATTAATTTAATCAGTCAAATTTGGACTAATTTCAATTTAGATTGTAGTATATAAACGATATTTAAAAAATAAATAATATAATAACTAAATAATATCATATGATACAGATTTGCTAATTTAACAACACGCAAACTCTGATGTGACTAAATTTAAAACAATAATTATTTATAACTAAAAAAGTAATTTGATAACTAGTTTGTGATAATTGTTAACTTTTTCCGAATATTTTCTCAATACATTTTTTATTCACACTTTAAATGTCAGTCTTTTAAACTGTTTTTAACATAATTAATTACAACATCTTCGTTGAAGAATTTTGAAAGATAAAAATTGAAGAAAAAAACTCAATGGTGTTTCGTAATTACACAGGTCAGAAAATTAAGAGTGTAACATTGATTAAAAGTAAAATTGCAATGAAATTTTAATTAATTAAATTAATTAAATTAATTAAAATAATTAAATTAATTAAAATAATTAAATTAATTAAATTAATTAAATTAATTAAATTAATTAAATTAAGAGTTACAGAGAAAGCAGATTGGTTCGCTATGACTTTTTTTAAAAGGCCATACATTTCTGGATTCAGTAAAAAATTAAAATCAAGTGTTTAAATAAATAAAAAAAATGATACTAAAATTAAATATTCCTTATTAATTATAAAAGTTAATAATATTAATCTTATATGAGTATTTGCAGATAATCTTATAAATAATTTAATAAAAATCCAATTAATCTAATTCACATAAACGATCAGAAAATAATCATTAGATTAATAGTACTATATACTGCTATTAATTAATTATTAAAAACAGTATATTTTTTGAATTGTTATTAAAAATAAACAATTAATTGGAATTAAATTATGCAATAAATTCAAATATCGATACTTAAAACCCTAATTATAATATTAATTTAAAAAAAAATTAAAATTTTTGTTAGAAAATAAAATTATTGGAATAAAGATATAATATTAAATTCGATTTCCATATTGCATTGTTAATATACTTCTTGCTACTTGGAGTAAAATAAGCCATTAAAATGAATAGTTTAAGAATTAAAAATTTTAATGTACTTAAACAATTTCAATATAATTAAATTTAGTAAATTCGTATTTTATCAACAAAAATTGTTATTTTATCATGTATATCATATAAAAAGACGTATATCTTTAACACTCTCATTTGGATGGTCCTGAAAGTACCTTACAAAAAAAAACGTGGCAGCATTTTTTAAATCAAAGTAAAAATTTAAAAAATGTACAAGCTTTTCTATCTTCACTTTCATTCTGTTTTAATATTATATTATATTGTTCCGTTTAACACTGTTTTAAATGTTAATATAATTTTCAGTTTCAACAGTGATTGTTCACGAGCAATAAACAACGTGCATTGTGACAATACTATAGTTATATAATTATTAACATAATAATGAGATACTCTCTGTCTAAACTGTACATATTATTTCTATACACACGTATAATATACTTCATATATTATTTATATTTACAACGCTATTTGAAGTTTGGGCGCGCAAAACTACCTTAATCCCTTTTTTTTTAAAAACAGGTTTTATTAGATATAAATTGGTTGAAAATTTCGACTCAATTATGTTCAATGATATAGCGTACTCTCTTAATTTAAATCAGTTGATTTTTCTTACTAATTTCAATCAATGCTTGAAGAAAAGTGACTGATTCATCAGCTAGAAGTAAGTCATTGATTGGTATTCGTAAACGTTTCAACTGTTTCAAATGTAGAGAGTAGGAGTCTCTAATTTTTAATTAGTGGAATTTCACTGGAAATCAGTGAAATGCTTGTGGCTATTTCAATCAGCGATAATTCATCGTCAATCAGTAAATATTCACTAAAACCTTAGTTGTTTTCACTTAAATTCCTGGATTTTTTCAATGGGTTTCAAATAGAAAAGTTACCGAATTTTCACTGAAGTGCCAGTAAGTTTCTACTGAGAGATCAGTGGCAAATTAATTTAAATTGATTGAATAATTAATTTTAACTGATACTTCTTAGCCAATGACGTCACTAATTTCCATTGTGACTGAATTCCTAGTAATTTTTTTACTGATTTAATTAGTCAAAAGTACGTCACTGGTTTTTATTAAAGTCCCAATATTTTTCACTGAAATTCCAGTGTTTTTCACTGGTTTGCCAAAAACGAAGTCACGGAGTTTTCACTAAAACTTAAAAAATTATCTTCTGAAAAATCAGTGGAAAGTTACAGAAATTGCTGTGAATAGTAATCGAATTGCAGTAAAATTTTACTGATTCAATTAGCCAAAACTAGGTAAGATTTTTCTGGTAACTGAATATAAACTCATTTAAATAGCCAAAAGTATGTCACTGATTTTCAGTGAATAAATTTTTGTTGAAACTTCAGTAAGTTTCTACTAAAAAATCAGTTGACAATGATTGAAATTTCGTTCAATTTTAACAAATTCAAATAGCCAAAGTATGTCATTTATTGACTGAATTTGTACTGAAATTCCAATACTTTTTCACCAGATTTCCAACAGAGTAGGTACTTAATTTTCTTAATTTCTTAATTTCTTCTTTCAGAAAAAAATTGATTTAAATGGACTTTGGTTCCCAATCAATTTTAACTAATTTAAATTGCCAAAAGTACGTCACTGATTTTCTCTTAAGTCCCAGTAGTTTCACAATTTTGAATAACAATAACAATTTAATAATATAAATTTAATAATTATATCAATGATAAAAATAAGAACAATATAATAACCCTTTGAAAACTTTCAGTGATTTCAGCGTTTTTTTAACTGATTAAAGTAGCCAAAAGTACGTCACTAATTTTCATTAAATTCCACTGCTTCAAGTTAGATTGGTGTTATTCTTAATAATTAATTAAATTTCACTTTTTGAAAAGATTTTGATTTTAATAGGTGCTTCTGTGGGCCCACTCTTCATTTGTTTTTTGCTCTTTTTATATTAATACCGCAAACAATTTATTAACATCTTTATCACTTTTTTTATCATAGAATTCTCCCACATTTGTGATTACATATTTACATTTTTCGGTGTGAGCATATTCATTATTAATTATTTATTAAACATTATTTAATAAGTACATTAAGGTTGTACTTGTAACGTATTTGTGTGCGATTTCATGTTACGCTTCATCTCGTGGACTAAATTTATTTGTTTGTACAAAATTGATTGCTAATCAACGCAACTTGTGTATTTACGATTTTTTTGGCTTTATTTATTTAATATTTTTCACTTCCACAGAAAATCGTGGGTGGTTGTTATTATAAGTACGGATGATCCAATTTTAATAACTTTCTGGATTTAATTAATTCTCCACGATATACTGTGTTTATTTAAATGATGAAAATGGATATTGATCCCACTCATTATCAGTTAAAATTTAACTGTATATGGAATTACAATAAAAAAATAATATATATACATTTTAAAACCGCGCCCCGATGATTTGAAATACTTTTGAAGATTGTAACAAACTAGTGTTGTTAAAAGTTTAACAATACGTTAAAAAAAATTAAAACGTATTAAAAAGCGACATATTCTTATATCGTTCGTATTTTCATAGAGTTGTTGCATGAATTTTAGATACACTTTTTTTTTAATCATGCATAACATTCTAAAAATTTGAGTAATTAAACGTTTTTTTAACATTTCACTTACGATAAAAAAAAGTATCTAAAAGCCTGTTCAAAACACTCTGTGTTTTGAACACTTTGCTTTGTTTGAGTTTGAATTTCGCGGGTAATTATGTGCGTTCGCTAGCGCCTCTTAGGTAGTGCCCAATCAGAATGCCTCATTTTCCCGCAAGAATTTAAAAAGTATACTTTTTAAACGATATAAAAGAAACATTAAAAGTTATTAAAAAAAACTTTCCTCAAGTAATTCTATTCAATTTCTAGCGCTCTTTTAATTTGATCAAGAAAAAAAATGTATATTTGAAAATATGCAACAACCCTATTTTTGGAAATGTGAATGAAATATAACCAAATTTAATGGATAAAACAAAAGAAAAAGTTTTCTAGGTAATATTTTAGATTTTTTTGGGAAAGCTTGAATGATTGGCAACATATTTTTTTTAATGTGTCTTACAGTTTAATATGCACGTTGCACGTGGATTTCTGAGGAAGCATTGCTGGGCACTAAGTCTTGTTTTCTCTGTCTTAAATCTGTAGCAGGCCCAAAAATTGAGCAACAGCTTTCCAGGGTTTTCCTGAAAGCAGCTCGAAATTCCCTATTAAAATAGGCATATATCAGGGGATTTAGGGCACTGTTTAGATATCCGACCCAGAAAACAACTGCCGTCACGATTTGACCACTTTCACAGCTGTCGCACAAAGCTGTTATTAAGTACCTGAAACAGAACAAAGGTGTGATTATTACTGAGAGATTTGAGGTATAAAGAAGAAGAAGGAACATAATTATGCAATTAAATCATAAACTTTTAAAGTGGAACACAATTCACGTCACGTAGCTTTTCACTTTCCAGTATTCGTTAAAAATGGTACTCCTCAAGGGTATGTGATACTTCGTCGTGTGATAAATCGGGTTTAGTTCCCTAGGGTTTTTATCCACAAAAATTGAAATTTTTCATAACTGAATTCAGAGATGCCATAAAATAGTATAGCGGACATTTCCGAATTCTTTTTTTGAGGAATACAAAAAATGTATTCTGCTAAATAAAAATTGTATGCATGTGCCCTATTTTAAGGTTAGGATCTTTTTTCAGCTCTTTGCCATTCCGATAATGCAGGTCTCTGTAAACTTTTTTAATTGTCTACAAAGAAGTTTAGTTTTGGGACATTAGTTAGTATGTTTTTCCGCTTGTCAGAAGTTTTTGGCAAAAAATATTTTTTGCAACACCCACCTCGAAAGTGAGTACTTCCATGTCTTTAAATGATATGCAAAGTACTTCAATCCAACAGACTGTGCGGAAATAATAATGGCGCATGCGCACTTTGAAACATGTATATTTTGCAAATCGACGCAATTTTAGTGCACGTTAGAAGTGACACTGCGAAAGAATATTTAAGTGGAATGAATCCATGGAATTCACGGTATTAAATAAACACACGGAATTTGTGGAATTCATAGAATTCACGGAAATCTTGGAACTCACGAAATTCATAGAACTCACGGGAATCATGGAATTCGCGGAATTTATGGAATTTATGGAATTCATAGAGTTCACAGAAGCCATGGAATTCGCGAAATTAATACAATTCATGGTATTCGCGGAATTCATGGTATTCACGATATTCATGGAATTTCCGAAAATTCGTGGAATTCTCTGGATTCGTGAAATTCATTGAATTTGTGGAATTCTTGGAATTTACAGAATTCATAAAATTGATGAAATTCGGGGAATTTGTGGAATTCGTGGAATTTGACTAATTTACGGATTTCATGGGTAGGGGGAGTAGAGGATGTAAGGGGAAATTGAGGGATTGGAAGTTAGGAAAGTATCAGGAGTAAGGGTTAATGAGAGGATAGTAAATAGAGAAAATGAAGGAAAATGAGGGAAATACGGGTGGGGAAGTATGAGAAGTGCGAGGAAGTGAGTTCCCGTGAAGTAGGGGAAGTAAGGGGGAATAAGTTGAAAAGTAGTACGAGAAATTAGGGCAGAACACGTAGGAGAAATAAGGAGAGAAAAATTAGGGGTAGTGAAGGGAAATATGAGGAAGGGTAGGGGAAGTAAGAGTATCGGAAGCAAGAGAAGCAGGGAGAAATTAGGAGATGATAAGTAGGGGAAATGTCCGAAGTGAGGGTAAATACAGTGAGGGTAATATAAGTAAGGGAAGGAAAGTAGGGAAAATGAAGGGAAACGGGAAGAGGAAAAGTGGAGAGGTTTGGATGAATGAAGTGACGGCTAGCAGGAATAATTATGCGTGAGAAGAGTAGAAGAAATGAGTGGAGGGGAGTTAGGAAAGTAAGGTGAAAGAATGTTGAGGTAGTGAGGGGAAATGTAGTAAAATAGTATACGGAAAGTCAGTGTATGGGAAGTGGCAGAAGTAGGAAGAAACGAGAGTAGGGAAAGTAAGGGGAAATCAGAGGTTGGAAAGTGGGAAAAGTATCGGAAGTGATGGTATGTGAGGGGAAATAACAGAAGACATAGACGAAAAATTGAGGGGAAATTAAGTTTGAGATAGTAGGGGAGATGAGAGGAGGAGAAGTAGGAGACCTAAGGGAAGGAAACTAGACAAAATAATGGGCGGGAAAGTAGGACTATGCAGGGGAAATGAGATGAGGAAGGGTTAAGGAAATACGAGAAATTAAGGGTTAGGAAGATTAGAAAGTAAGGGGGAATTTGGGATTGGTAGTTGGGGAATAATAATTGAAAAACAGGAATTTGGTTTGAAATATTTTGCCAATCATAAATTATTAAGAGATTAAAGAGGGTAGAAATCGTCTATTCATTAGAAAGATGGTCCTGCTGTTTCTGAGAAATAATATAAAAAATAATAAAATTGAAATTGTGAGTAATTATTAAAACAAAATAATAAACTGCAAATTGTTAATAATAATTGACAAACAGGAATTTGTTTAAACTTGCTATGCTAATCATAATGTATTAAAGGATGGAAGGAGGTAAAAAACATCGATCTCCTAGGAAAATGGTCCTTCTGTTTCTGGAAAATATTATAAAAAAGAACAAATTTTAAATCGTTAGTAACTATTGAAAGACAGGAATTGTTTAAAGCATCTAGATCAAAGTTAATAACTAAGAAATTATTTATAATTACTCAAAAAAAGAATTCGTTTAAAGTAACTTTACTAATCGTAAATTATTAAAAGATTTTTAATAAGGTTCATTTTTTGGGAGGATAATTCTTGTGTTTCTGAGAAATTATAATAAAGTATATAAATAAACTATGAGATTGAAGAGGAAAGAAAAAGTCAGTCTTTAGGATTCTAAGCTACTATCAAGAACCCAAATTTGACAACAACAAATAAAAGGCAATCTCAAAAAATTAATAAGCTTCAAATTCTTAATAAATAATTGAAGATGGGAATTTGTTTAATGTTACTTTGAGGAATGTAAATTACAAAGTGACTGTTATTAATAATTAAAAAACAGGAATTTGTTTAAAATAACTATGCCAATCGTAAATTATTATTAAAAGAGTTAAAGCTTTAAAAAGGTCAATTTTTTGAGAGGGTGATCCTTATTTTTTTGGAAATCATAAAAAAATAACAAATTCCAAAATTGCCAATACGGATATAAAAAAAATAGGAATTTGTACGAAGTTACTTTGATAATCGTAATTGTAAATAGAGTGAAGGGGAAAGAAAAAATCAATGTTTCGAAAGGATGGTCCTTAGAATTTTTGCTAACAATAAAAAACTCAAAATTGTTGACAGAAAACAAAAGGAAACCTCAAAAAAAAATAATGAACTTCAATATTTATTGAAAATTGAAAGATGGGAATTTGTTTAAAGTAACTTTGCTAATCTTAATTTATTGCAAGCTGGAAGGGGAAAAAAGTCAAACTCCTAGGAAGATGGTCCTTCTGTTTCTGGAAAGCAATGTAAAAAAGAATAAATTTTAAATTGTCAATAAACATTAAAAGACAGGAATTTGTTTTAAGTCACGTTAAAAAACATAAATTATTAAGAAAATGCTACTATCAATTAAAATAAAAAGGTATTTTTTTATAGTAACAATGCTAATCGTAATTTATTAAGGAATTAAACACTTGCTAAAACATCGACATTTTGAGAGGAGGTTTTTTGTGTTTTTGGGAAACCATAACAAAATAACAAATAACAAAATTTTCAATAAGAAATAAAAAAAAGGAATTTGTTTAAAATTACTTTGCTAATCGTAATTATTAATAGAGTGAAGGGGGAAGAAAATATCAATCTTCCGGAAGGATGGTCCTTAGAATTTTCCGCAACCATAAATAACAAAAGTACATCGATTGAATTAAGTTAAATTTAATTAAGTTTAATAATAAAAATTTATTCTATAGAACACTCGCTAATAATGAAGGAAACGAGGGAGTAATTTTATTCCGGATAACAATATTGCCAGAAGCTACCAGCTTTATAGCTTCATAATTTAAAATTTAACTACTCACCAGTCACCTTAATCGGTTCGTAACTATGGTGGTGAAAATCTTGATAACTCGGGATAAAATTTAAACAATAAATAAATTAAAATAAAGTAAGAATAACAGTTGGGAAAAATAATAGTAATAACTAAAAATATATATGTAATGATGCTATTATGCTGTATCTGGGATCATATAAGGGCACTAAACTGCACTGAAGAAAATCTATTGAGAGTTTCATTCTAGGTCTACTTATTTCGAGTTGGCTCTTGACACATTCTGCTTATATCGACCTGCATCTGATCTCACTTCTTTAGTGTATTATACTCCCAGAAATGGATTTTCCTGGTTTTTCAAACAACTTCATTCAAAAGGTTCCCGATGGCTTTTATTCTTTTTATTGTAGAAGAAATTTGTTTCGTATTCATATTTTTGAGAACCTTGTCGAAAAAGGCGGTCAGATGTGTGCAGGGATGTCATTCAATAAAACGTTTTAGTGAAGCATTGAAAGTTTTATGAAACAATAAAATGTTTCATTACACCAAAGTTACATTTTCAAAGAGATATGAATTTTCAACCAGAATGATGTATCGTCAACGGAAAAATGAATTTTTAATAAAACATGTGGTTAAAAATTTTAACCGAGTAATTGACTTTACAATGAAAAAAAATTCTGATAAAATAGACAAACTTTCAACAAAACAGTTAAATTTTCAATCGAAGAGATTAGCAACTGGAATATTAAATTTTTAGACAAAAGATTGATTAAAAAAAAATTGTGACAAAATTGTTACTCTTTAAACCAAATAGTGGAATTGTCAACCAAAAAGATGGATTTACAACAAAATAAATAAATTTTAATGAGGACAATTAAATTTGTAACCAAATTTTTGAACTTACAACCAAAAAGATTAATTTTCAACAAAAAATTTGAATTTTCAATCGAGACTAATGAATTTTTAACCAAATAGTTGAATGTTTAACAAAAAAGATTGATTCTTAACAAAATAGATGAATTTTCAAACAAGGCAAATAAATTTTCACGAAATATATGAATTATCAAACAAAAAATGAATTTTTAACTAAAGAGATTAATTTCCTTCTTAGAAGACTTATTCGATATAAAAAGGCAGATTTTCAATCAAATCGATTAATTTTTAATCAATAAGATCAATTTTCTATATAAAAGCCAAAAAATAAATTTTCAACAAAATATTTGGATTCTCAATCAAGACAGGAATTTTTAACAAACCAAAATAGATTTTTCACAAAATAGTCGAAATCGAATTTTCAATCAAATGTATAAATTTTCAACCAAAGAGTTGAATTTTTCTCTAAAAAAGATAAATTTTTAATTAAATGGAACAGTTAAATTTTCAATTGAAAAAATGACCTTACAATCAAAAAGAAGGAAATAATCTTCAACCACAAATATTCATTTTAAAAAAAATAGTTTAATTTTTCTACCAAAAATATCAATTTTCAAAAAAATATATACATTTTCAACTAAAGAGATGAGCTGCTAATAGAATAGTTGAATGTTCAGTAAAAAATTGTATTGTTAAACAAAAAAATAGTATTTTGAAATAAAATAGTAACATTTTCAACTGAAACGATGAATTTTTAATGAAAATGAAGAATTCTCAGTCACAAAAATAACTTTTTTAAGAAATTCGTTCCACTTTTTCCAAGTATCCTAATTTTCAAACAAAAATGTTCATTTTCAATTAAAAAATTGTTTTTCAACAAAATGGATTCAATTTTACCAAGCGGATTATTTTTTTACCAAATAATTAATCTAATTTCAACTAGAGATGAATTTTTAATTGAAATTATGAATGTTCAACAAAAATATAAGTTTTAAATAAAGTTGTTAAACTTTAAACCAAGTGATTTAATTTTAAATTAAAATGTTAATTTTTAACCGAATAGAAGAATTTTTTTACCCAGAAGCTTTTTACCTACTAAAAAATTTCTATTTCCAATAAAATTCTTGAATTTTCAACGAAAGATAAAACTTTTTTACCGAGAAGATTAGTTTTCTACAAAATTATATATTTTTAATATAAAAAAATTACTTTTCAAAGTAAAAACCAAAAAAGTGACTTTTCTAGAGAAAAAAACGAACTTTCAAAAAAATATTTACATTTTAAACCAAAGAGATGAGTTTTCAATTGAAATAGTTAAATTTTCAATAAGAAAATTTATGTTCAGGCCAAAAAATGTAATTTGTAACAAAATAATAACATTTTCAACGGAAAAGATAAATTTTCTATCAAAATGAAGAATCCTAAGTCACACAAATAAATTTTTAACAAAGTAGCTCCACATTTTGCCAAGTAGCTTAATTTTAAAATAAAAATGTTATTTTTCAAGTAAATAGATAATTTTTTTAACAAAATATATTTTTTTTACTAATAAGATTATTATTCTACCAAAAATCTACATTTTCAGCAAAATTGTTTAGTTTTCCACCAGAGATAAATTTTTAACGTAACTGATGAATTTTCAACTTGAACAAAAATTTCTTAACAAACTAGTTAAAATTTGAGCCAATTAGTTGAATTTTCAACAAAAATTTTAATTTGTAACCGAATAGATGACATTTGTTTACCAAGAAGATTTTTTTTTCTACTACAAAGTTTGTATTTTCAATAAAGTTCTTGAATTTTCAACGAAAGAGAGGACTTTTCAACTGAGAAGATGATTTTTCTACAAAATTCATAAACTGTTAATAAGAAAATGAGTTTTTAACAAAAAAGATGAACCTTGATCCAAAATTATGAATTTCCATCAACGTTTTTTTTTAGAAAGCAGTTCCACTCTTAGACAAGTAGTAAAATTTTCTACAAAAATGTTAATTTTCCACATAAATTTTAATTTTTTATCAAAAAGATTAATTTTTCACCAAAAAGATTATTTTTCTAAAAAAAATTTGAATTTTTATTAAAACTCATAAATTTTTAAATAAAGAAATTAATTTTCAACTAAAATGATAAAGCTTTAACCAAAAAAAAGTTTTTGACTAAATATGTCAACTCGTTCCCAAGTAGCTAAATTTCGCAGAAAAATGTTAACTTTCCACAAAAATGTTAATTTTAAACCGATTAGATAAATTTTTCACAGAGAAGATTTTTTTTCTACCAAAAAATTTGAATTTTTATGAAAATTCATGAATTTGTAACGAAAGAAATAAATTTTCAACTAAAATGATAAATCTTTAACGTAAAAAAAAGTTGTTTGCAAAATATTTCAACTATTCGCCAAGTAGTTTAATTTTTTAGAAAAATATTAATATTCTACAAAAATGTTAATTTCGAAATAAATATTCATTTTTTAACTCAATAGAAGAATTTTTCACCGAGAAGATTATTTTTCTACCAGAAAATATGAATTTTTATAAAAATTTATCAATTTTTAGCCAAAGCAACTAATCTTCATCTAGAATGATGAATCTTTTACCAAAAAATAAGTTTTTGTCAAAGTATTTTAACTCTTAGCCAAGTAGTTAATTTTCTAGAAAAATTTTAATTTTTAAAAAAAATTTTAATTTTTAACAAAAATTTTAATTTTCCACAAAAATGTTAATTTTTAACAAAAATGTTGATTTTTAACCAAACAGATGATCTTTTTTACAAAGAAGATTATTCTTGCTACCAAAAAATTAGCAAAAAGCTCGAATTTTAATCAAATAGTTGATTTTTTTAACAAAAATCCTTATTTTCAAATGAACAGATGAATTTTTCACCAGATGTCTTTTCCACCAAAAAATTTGAATTCTTATCAAAATTAATGAATTTGCAACCAAAGAGAACAATTTTTTACCGAGAATATTACTTTTAAAAAATCGAATTCTTGATAGAAATCATAAATTTTTAGCCAAAGAAATGAGTTTTCAACTAAAATGATAAACTTCTATTTAAAATAATGAATTTTCAACCAAAAAATAAGTTTTTAACAAAGTAGTTAAGCATATAGCCAAGTAGTTGAATTTTCAATATAAACATTAATTTTCAACAAAATATTCTATTTTTCAACAAAATAGATGAAATTTTTACTCAGATTATTTCACGACCAAAAATTCGAATTTCCGCACATTCTTGCGCAAACATTTTAAAATTAAGACTCAAAAAATCCACCACTGTAATTTTGTGATTGTGAATTCTCTTTCGTTAAAAAAGCTTAGCTCGAGAGTTTGAGCGCACCTACGGCACGCGACTGATGGCAATCGCACTCCGCGCTTATTCTTTGCATTTCTTCCGCATTCGGGCACAAACCTTTTAAAATCAAAGGTGAACGGACCGACAAGTGTAATTTTGGGATTTTGAACTCTCTTTTGTTAAAGCTCTTTTGGCTTTGACGAACACATTGTCATCACGTGTCTCGTGCTTCGCACTCGATTTTGTCCAACCTGTCATCTTTTCTACATTATGCACATCACTTTTATATCAATTATAATACATTTTCATTTACCTCTGCTAGGGATTACTTATTAAAAAATTGCAAAATAAAAAGCAAATTGTATTTATCATGATTATTTTTGTATTTGTTTCTTATTTTTCTTTAAATTGTATTCTAAACTGCTCTGAAACATGTATCATTTCAATAAATGTATATTATTACAATTCATAATATGCATAAAAATTGAATCATACTAATTCTTATTTCCTTTTTTTTATAATTTTTTTATTTTTAATGTTGTTTTTTACGATTAAATAAAAACTCACTGTCCTATCAAAAATTATAGCTCTTTTTTGGATGAACAAGCTTTGTCTCATTTTTTCTCGTAGCTTATATCGAAAAGTGATTCATTCTTAATTTGTAGTTCTTTCCAGGGCGCGCAATTGAAGCTTTTTCATTTTTTTTCGTATCTTGCATAGTTTGACCAAAAAATGGAATTTTTGGATTTTTCATTATTTTTGGTACGATCAAATTTGGAATGTTCAACTTGTCGACCAAATTAAAAAAGTTGTTATCATAGTCCTGTAGGACTTTCAAAAAGCAAAGTTTTTCTTTTCTTGACTTTTTTTCATATCACGCGTTGTTTGGCTTAAAATGTTCATTTTAGTTTGCTTTTTTGGATTTTGAAAATGCTCGAACTCTGATAATTTTCTTTTCATAAAAAAAGTCAGAAGGATAAATTGTTTAAGTTTTGAAGTACTATGAACAACCGTTCATAGAACTTTTACACATTGAAAAAATGTGGTTACAAAACTTTTGTACGATCAAATTCGGAATGCTCAACTTTTTGACCAATTTGAAAAAGTTGTTACCATAATCTTGTAGGGCTTTTTGAAGGCAACGTTTTTCTATTTCAGACTTTTTTTCGTATCATGCGTTGTTTGTCTTAAATTGTTCATTTTAGTTTGTTTTTCCGGATTTTAAAAATGCTATAACTCTAGTAATATTTTATTAAAGAAAAAAGTCATTAGGATAATTTTTTAAACAGACAGACAGACAGACAGACAGACAGACAGACAGACAGACAGACAGACAGACAGACAGACA
>NC_046662.1:2924407-2926998 GCF_010883055.1 Belonocnema kinseyi | reverse complement strand
AAATAATATAAATTAAATTTTAAATTTTAAATTTACATGTTTTCTTGATAATTCAAGTTTATTGTTGAAAATTAATTTTTCAACTGTCAATTGTAAATATTCCATTTTTTGATTGAAAACTTATGTTTTGTAGTCAAAATTTGACTTTTTTAATGGGCCTTTTTTGGTAACAAAATTAATCTCCGTGCTGAAAAGTTCATGTTTTCGTCTGAAAATTGATTCTTTAATTTAAATTTTTTAATTAAAAATTCAATAGTTTGGTTAAAAAATAATCTCTTTTGATTGATAATTGATCTATGTTATTTAAAAAATTTCATTTTTGTTTGAGTTTAACTATTTTTATTAAAAATTTGAAAAATTTATTTAAAATATTCAAAACTATTTTTTTTTTAATTTTAAGTTTTTTAAAAATTAAAAATGCAACTGTTTGGTGGTAGAATAATATCTTTTCGTTCTGGATGTAACTATTTTATTTTCAATATTTTAATTTTCAGTTGAATTCAACAGTTTTTTTAAAGTTAAAATCTTTTTTAATTGAAATATCAATTGCTAAATTTTTGTTGATGATTTGTGTTTTTTGTTAAAAATTAATTTTTTCAACTGTATATTGTTAATATTCTATTTTACGATTAAAAATGTATCTTTTTTAGTTAGAAATTTGAATATTTCTTGAACATTTTTTTCCCGGTAAAACATTAATCTCCTTGTTTGAAAATTCATGTTTTTATCTGCAAACTGTTTCTTTATTTAAAATTTTTATATTAAAAATTCAACAGTTTCGTTAAAAAATAAAATATTTTGGTTGAGAATGTACCTACTTTATTCAAAATTTGTAATTTTTGGTTAAATTTAACTATTTTCATTTAAAATATTTTTTGCTTCAAATATCAAAAATTACATTTTTTGTTGAAAATCCATAATTTCAGTTCTCGGTTTATTTATTTTTCTTTAGTAACTCAAAAAGAATTTTTGATTAAAAATTCAACTGTATTAATGAAAATTCGTCTTTCTGGTTTGAAATTTTTTTTTAGAACATCAATTTTTTAGTTAAAAACGCAACTTTTAGTTTGAAGAATCATCTCTTTTGATTGAGCATATAACTATTTTATAAAAAATCCTTCACTTTTATTAGACAACTAATTTTCTTTTTTGAAAACGTTTGTTTTTGGAAAATAAAATATTTCAACTTCGAATGTTAGGAACCTAAATCTTTTAAAGTTTAATTTCATATAGTACTCTTATTAATTTTTATTTAAAATAAATTAAAAAATAAATAACTTTTTAATTAATTTAACTCAAATTTAACAATAAAGCAGTATCGAGCGCGCAGCGCGAATTCTAATGTGGGAGAGATACCTTTTGGCATTAAAAGTGAAAGTAGCCAAAAGGAGATAAATCGCTTGTATCAATCGTGATAAGGAGGAGACAAATGGGGATTTCGTCTGGATCCTAATGTTATCCCGCAAGTAATATCAATCAACAAAGGCTATTTTTAAAATAACCTTTTTCTCCCTTGTGACGAAAAGTAATCTAACTTACTTTCCTGCCATAATTGTCCTAATTCTAGGATTAAATTTTAATAAAGTCCCAAAATAAATAAACAAAAGGAAATTAAAAAATAATTAATATTTAATTAATAAATCCCGGGGTAGATAAAGCATATTAAAAAAAAAAATCCTGGTGAGATCAATCTCACGTGGTCAGGCGCACTGAAACACAATAAAATCGATCGCTTTTGTTTTGCTGTTGAGCCATATGGGATTAATTCACCCTGGGAAATTATTGGTCCTGAAAATAGTTAGGGAGACCACATTCTGAATTTTATGCCCTAAAACCATTTTTTTAATGCATTATATTATATAGATTATTGATATTGATAATTTGATCTTATTATTTTTTATTAATTTTTATTGTTTATTAATAATATTTTGTTCTCATTATGTTTTTTATATATTTTTTGATAATTTTACGGTAAATATTAATAAGAAGGAAAAATAATAGTCATCTGAGGACAAGTATATTAAAAAATAAAATCATGGGAATATTTTATCACTGAAACAAGTTTTCTGCTAGGGTTGTAAATTTTCATGAATCTTTGAATAATTTAAAAGTTTCAACTATCAAGATAGAAAAACTTTAAATATTTAAAAGCGCTATTAAGAAATATAGTTAAACATTTAATTCTGTATTAATATGAATATGAAAATGCACAGTGAAAAAAAATTATTTTCTAAGCAAAATTTCTAGTTTTCTAAGGTTATATTTTTACATTCTCATCAGAGAAGGTATTATATTTATGTAAAATCCCCCCCCCCCTCCCAGTTTTTGTCAAATGTCCACGTTTTGAGACCATCTGAATCCGAAAAACAGGTTTCTACGAATGTGTCTGTCTGCCCGTCTGTCTGTCTGTCTGTATGTATGTCTGTCTGTATGTATATATGTATGTCTGTATGTGTGTCTGTATGTCTGTCTGTCTGTCTGTCTGTCTTTCTGTCTCTCTGTCTGTCTGTCTGTCTGTCTGTCTGTCTGTCTGTCTGTCTGTCTGTCTGTCTGTCTGTCTGTCTGTCTGTCTGTCTGTCTGTCTGTCTGTC
>NC_046662.1:2915038-2924307 GCF_010883055.1 Belonocnema kinseyi | reverse complement strand
TTTTAATTTATTTAAAATTTAAATTTTTAGATTATATTTCATCCAAAAAAGATTTCAATTTTAAATAGAAAACAGTTTAATTCAACCGAAAATTACAACATTTTAAATAAAATAGATCAATCCTCATCCAAAAAGGACCAAAAATGAGATATTTGCATTAAGATATGCATTTTGATTTTAAAAAGTTGAATTTTCAAAATAACAAATATAGATCTTAAAATTTAAAACTCAAATTTTCAACAAGGAGATAAATTTTCTAATAAATATGGTATTTTAGCCACTAAAGAAAAAAACTGCAATAAATTTGTTGAATTTTTAAATCCAAAGAACGAATCTTCTACAAAATATTTAAATTTTCAACTAAGAAGATTAATTTTATGCAAGAAAAGACGAATTTTTAAACAATATTTTCAATAAACTAGTTTATGTTTTTAACAAACATTTGTTCCTTATCACTAAGAAAGAAAATTGCAACTAATTTGTCGGATTTTCAAAAAAATAAATTATTGCTACAATATCTGAATTTAAAAAATTTTAAGCAAAAGGATATATTTTTTATGTATTTATTCGATTAAAAAAATACATTTTTTCAAAAATGATTAATACTCAAAAGAATGTAAATCTTAATATTTTTATTATAAGTGATAAAAAGTTGAAATCAAACAGACTAAATTTCAACGAATGATATTAATTTTCTTGCAAAAAGGATATATTTTCAATCAACAATAAAATACTTCAATATTCAGTTGAAGAATTTCATTATCAACGAAAAAAACAAGGTTTTAACAAACTTGTTCAATCATCAACCGAAGAGATCAGTTTTCAACTAAAGTGATGAATCTAAACAAAATAATTTTTTTTTAAATAGTTCAATTTTCAGCAATTTAGTTGGATTTAAAAAACAAAAAGGATGTATTCTCAAGGCAAAATGTAATTTTTGATATTTTAATTAAAAAACATTTTTAATGAAAATTATAAAAAGTTAAATAAAAACAAACAGAATAATTTACAATGGAGAAGATGAATTTTTTACAAAACAGTATGTATTTTCAAATAAAAATGTAATAGTTCAATTTTCAGTTAAAAAGATTCTTTAAAAAAAAAAACGACGATGATTTAATAAAATTTTGCAATTATTAACCAAAGAGATGAGTTTGAATTAAAATGATAAATCTAAAAAAAAGGGAAGTTTCTTTTAATAAAGTTTTTCAACTTTTAACAATTTAGTTGGATTTACAAAAAAAAATATTCACACAAAAAAGGTTAACTCTCAAGGAAAAAGTTGATTGTTGTTATTTGAATAGAAAATTATTTTCATTTAAAGTTATAAAAAATTCGAATTTTAACAAGCAGAATAGTTTTAAAAGAAGAATAATAATTTTATACAAAAAGACTATATTTTTGAACGAAAATGAAATAATTCCATTTTCAGTTAAAACAATTATTTTTCAACAAAAAACGATGTTTTAACAAAATTGTTTAATTATTACTAAAGAAAAATGTAATTATTTAGATTTCAATTAAAAACTATTTTCTATTGTTTAAAATAAAATAATCAATCTTTTACTTAATAAATAAACTTTCAAGAAAGATGTAATTTTGATATTTCAAATAAAAAATGTATATTTTGAAAATATAAAATAGTGAAATTCAAATAAAAAAGACCAATTTTTAACAGAATACATGAATTTTCAACCAAAAAACGAAATCCATGAAAGAGATGAATTTTGAATTAAGATTATAAATACTTAACTAAAGAAGGAATTTCTAACAAATTCAGAACCGTAAAATGTAATTTTTAACCAAAAAATAATATTTTGATTTAAAAAAGAAAAAATTTCAACAAAAAATGGTAGTTTCATTTAATGCATTAACAAAAAACTGAAAAAATAATAGTTTTTATTTAAACAAAAAACATTTTGCCTGTTTAATCAAAAAGATTCATTTTCTACCATAAAAGCCAAATATCTAACAAAATACTTACATTTTCAAACGATTGGTTGAATATTTAACTTAAAAATATAAATTTTCATTTAAAAATAGAATATTAAAATTTAAAGATAGAAGAAATTGACTTTCAACTGAAGAGATGAATTTTTATCTAAAATTATGAATCTTTAACCAAATTGTTAAATTTTTTTTCAAAAAGACGAATTTTCTGCGAAAAATTAAGATTTTAAATCCGAAAATATAAATTTTCAACCAAAAAGTTTAATTACAACCTAATAATTAAATTGTCGACCAAAATATTTTAATTTTTAAACAGAAAGGGTGACTAGTAAACTAAAATTGTTGAGAATACTTTCGGGATAAATGTAGGATTCAGAAATCAGAACTCGCACTCTGTGCTCATTATTGATTTATAGTTAAATATACCTCATATTAATTAAAAAGTTATATTATAGCATTTTCAGAAAAATGATTCTTTGATTGAAATAAAATTTCTTTGCATAATAAAAAAAAATATTAAGTGGCTCTTAGTCAAAGAAAAGTTTCTTTGATCCACAGAAATTTCTTCTGATGAAAAAATTATTTTTTAATTCTTAAGTCAATAAATATTTTCTTTAAATTAAAAATAATATTCTTCCCTTTGAAGCTATTTTTTTAAAATGAAAACGGTTATGTAAAGTATACAGGAGAAATTCGTCGTTCGATAATATTCATAAAATTGCAGTCGACCAGGAAAGCGTTATCTTGTATTGAAATCAGATTTTTTCATATCGAATCTTGCTGGTGATTCACAGCTACTTTTACGTTTTACATATTTTATATAATATCTGCGGCAAGTGCGCATTTCGGCGTTATCTGATTCGCTACCGGAAATTGGTTCGTGCCGGTGGGACAGGATGAGAAAATTACAGTCTGCAAGCGTGTTAGAAAGTTCAAATACTTTACTGTTGCAAACGAATTTATATTCATTTTTTTAATTTTTTTATTTTCAAAATTTCAATACGAGACTTTAAGAGTTTAAATTCTCTGGATTTGCTTTTTTTACAAAAGTAATATTGTAAAAGCTTTCCATAAGCTTTCATCAAACACAGTGTTTTATCCAACAAAATCTTTCGTCAAGTAAAAACTTTGATAAAATATACACTTCCATCCAAATTTAAACTCGATGTTTTATTTAAAATATAATCTTGTATCAAAATATAATCTTGAATACAACACGATGTTTCATGAAACATGATCTTTCATCAGAGGCGATATGTCCTCAATCATAAACATTGAGCAGACATAATATTTTTTTAAATACAAATTTTCATCAAACAATATTTCATCAAACATAATCTTTCATAAAACAAAAGTTTTAATCAAACACGATATTTCATTCAAAATAATCATTCATAAAACAGGATGTTTTATCAAACACAATCTTTCATCAAACACAATGTTTCATCAAACACGATGCTTCAGCAAACCACGAAACATGAAACATAACCTACCATCAAACCCTATGTTTCATTAAACACTATTTTTCTTCAAAGACGATGTTTCAGCAAACATAACATTTCATCAAACATCATATTTAATATTAAATAAGATGTTTTAACATTTAGGAACTTGCAATAAACATAATATTTTAATAACACAAAATTTCCTCAAAAATCATTTATTAAGCGTAGTCCTTTAACAAACAGAATGTTTCATCAAATATGATGTTTCAGTAAGCTCGATATTTGATCAGAAATCCTGTTTAATATTAAACACGATGTTTCAGTAAATCCAGATTTTTATATAACAAAACCTTTTATCAAACACTATTGTTCAGGAAACACAATATTTCATCAAAGATTGTATTGAATATTAAACAAGTCGTTGCAACAAATACGATATAACATCAAATAAAACCTTTCATCAAACATAATCATCCATAAAACATGGTGTTTTATCCAAAATAATTATTTATTAAACACGATGTTTTGTAAAAAATAATCTTTCATCAAATGTTATCTTTCATTTAAGAAGATATATCAGAAAAATATAAAATTTGTCAGATGTTTTGATCTGATATTAAACACCATGTTACAGAAAACATGAACATTTTTCAAACATAATCATTGATAAAATACGATCATCGTATTAAATATAAAAGACGATGCTTCAGCAAACACGAACTTTCATCGAACATGGTATTTCAACAGACACTATGTTTCAGCAAACACGTTTTTTTAGCAAAGACGATATTCTATGAAATATAAGCTTTTATCAAATTTAAGCTTTTAACAAATACGATTTTTCGACAAACACGATATTTCATAAAACGTCAAATTTATTATTTAAATAAATGTTTTATGAAACCAGAACTTGCATCAAACCTAATCTCATATTAAACAAGATATTTATTTAAAAATCTTGTTGAATATTAAACACAAGATTTTCCTAACCCCGAACTTTTATGAAACTATAATCCTTATCAGACACTGTGTTTCAGCAAAAACCATCAAAAATAGTATTGAATATCAAATCCGATACTTCAGGGAACACCATATACCATCAGATATAACATTCATCAAACAATATTTCATCAAACATAATCTTTCATAATACAAAAGATTTCTTTAATAATGATATTTCATCAAATATAATCTACCATCAAACATAATCATTTATTAAGCATGGTGTTTCATCCAAAATAATCTTTCATCAAACACAATGTTTCCTCAAACATAATTTTCCATAAAAATAATCTTCCATCAAACGTAATATTTCAATGTACAAGATATATCTGCAAACTCAATATTTCATCAATCTTTCGTGTTTAATATTAAACGCAATGTTTAAAAAAACGAACATTCATCAAACATAATCATTCAACAAATAATAACTTTGATCAAATATCATATTTAATAAAATATAGAATTTAATTAAACAGGATGCTTAATCAATCACGATGTTTCAGCAATCACGATCTTTTTATCAGAAATCGTATTGAATACTAAATACCATGTTTCAGTAAAACCAATTTTTTATGAAACATAACCTTTTATCAAACGCTACGTTGTAGCAAACAAAATATTTAATCGAAATTGTGTTGAATGTTAAACACAATGCTACAACAAACAAGATATACCATCAAATACAACCTTTCATGAAACCTATTCTTTATTAAAAAATAATCATTCATTAAACGTGATCGTATTGAGTATAAAAGACAATGCTTCAGCAAAGACGAACTTTCATCAAACATGGTGTTTCATCAAACCCTATGTTTCAGTAAACACGATTTTTCATTAAAGACGATGTTTCAGTAAAGAAAATATTTTATCAAACATAAACTTTCATCAAAATTAATCTTTTATAAAACATGTTGCTTCAGCTAACAGTATACTTCATCAAACATCATTTTTAATATTAAACACGATTGCTCAACAAACAAGAAATTTCATGAAACAATAGCCTTTTATCAAACACTGTGTTCCAGCAAATAAAATCTTTCAGCAAACATCGTATTATATATTAAACACGATGCTTCAGCGAAGAAGACATACCATCAAATACCACATTAATTAAACACTAATTTATCAAATATAATGTTCCATCAAACATAATTATTTATCAAGCATGAATGTTCATCCAAAATAATCGTTCATCAAATTCAATGTTTTATCAAACATAATCTTCCAAAAAATAATATTCCACAAAAATAATCTTTAATCGAACGTAATCTTTCATTATAGACGATATATCTGCAAGCTCAATATTTCATTAAATGTTTGCGTTTAATATTAAGCACGATGTTTCAGAAAACATCAACATTCATCAAACACTAACTATTATAAAACACGATATTCAATCAAACATAACATTTTATCAAAGACGATGCTTCATCAAACACATTAACATTATGTTTAATATTAAAAACGATGTTTCCACAAACACGATATTTGATCAAAAATCGTTTTGAGTATTAAGCATAGGTTTCCCTACACCCGAACTTTCATGAAACAATAACCTTTTATCAAACACTGTGTTTCAGCAAACACAGTATTTTATGAAACATTATATTGAATATAAAACATGATGTTTTAGCAAATACAGACACAGATGTTTTACAAAACAAGATATTATATCAAATAAGACTTTTCGTCAAACAATATTTCATCAAATATAATTTACCATCAAACATAATCATTCATTATACACGATGTTATATCCAAATTAATCTTTTAATAAACATAATCTTCTATAAAACATAAAATTTCATTAAAATAATCTTTCATCAAACACGATATATCAGCAAACTCAACATTACATCAAAGTTCTTGTTTAATATTGAACATGATGTATCAGATAACGCGAACATTCATCAAACATAATCATTCATTAAACACGATGTTTCAGCAAACACTATGTTTGATGAAAAATAGTGTCAAGTATAAAGACGGTGTTTCAGTAAGCCCAAAATTTCATGAAACAGAAGCTATTTTTAAACACTATGTTCCAGCAAACACAGTCTTTGATAAAACATCATATTGTATATGAAAAAACATGCTTTAGGAAACACTAACTTTTACAAAAGATGATCTTTCATCAAACAATATGTTTCGACAAAGACGATATGACATCAAACATAAACCTCCATCAAACTTAATCTTTTATGAAACACGACATTTCAGCAAACACGAAATTTAATCAAACATCATATTTAATATTGAAAAAAAGTTTAAACAAACCAGAACTTGCGTTCAAAATGATATTTTGTTAAACACAAAATTTCAAGAAACATAATCATTCATTAAACGTAGTCTTTTGTCAGACAAAATGTTTCATCAAATACGATGTGTCAGCAAACACGATATTTCATCAACAATCGTATTGGATATTAAATAAGATGTTTCAGCAAACCTTAATTTTCTAAAACATAAATCTTTTCAAACAGTGTGTTCTAGCCAGCACAATATTTCATCAAACCTCGTATTGCATATCAAACAAGATGTTTTAGAAAACACGATATTCCTTCAAATACAACCTTTCATCAAATAATATTTTATCAAGTATAATCTTTTATCAAGCATAGTTTTTTTTATCAAATTTAATCTTTTCCCGAACACGATGTTTCATCCAAAATAATCTTTCTTCAAACACAATGTTCATTAAACACAAATTTCTAGGGGTTTGCAAAAAGCTCGAAACTTCGAGTCAAGTGGACTCGATTTTTTTCGAGTCGAGTCGAGTTGAGCTCGAGTATGCTCGAAATGACGAGGTCTCGAAATTTCCGAGCTACTTGAACGTTTCGAGAACTCGAAATAATTTAAATCGATTACAATGTTCCTTGGCATATTATGTCGTTTTTTCCTGTTGTAGGCTACTTTACAACTTTTTACAATGACAGGAAATGTAATTTTTTATGAACATTAAAAATTTTTAACGGTAGTACTCATAAATTTGATCGTGAATTTTGACAATTTCTTAATAATAACATTTTTCAAACTTTCGCGTGAGAATAAATAATCTTTAAAAAATAAAGGGTGTATAAAAATTTGAACAGCATATAAGAAATAAGTATATTTTTACGTTCTCACCATTTATGATTGAGAAAGTATTAGAATTGTCCGAAATTTCACATCACAGTTTTTCAACGGATCTCCGAGTTTCGAGACCCCCTGAATCCGGAAATCTGGTTTTTACGATTACGTCTGTCTGTCTGTATGTCGGCCCGTCCGTCCGTAAACGCGATAACTCTCGAAAAAATGAGCAGATCAAATGCATATTTGACAAACTTTTTTTAGGTCCTCAAAGAAAGAACACCTTCGTTAACGAGCCATTTTTGATCAAAATTCAAAAATATTTTTGAAAATGATCTAACTTTTTGAATTTGTGACTAATTGAAAAATTTCATGAGAATAGTTTCGAAATGTATTTTATATCTAGAAAAAATTTGAATTTACTTTTGTCAATCTATGTAAGAAAAAAAAAATTTCTTAATTTTTTGAAAATGTTTAAAATCTTGAAAAGCATATAACTTTTAAAACTTTTGTCGAAATTAGAATAGTCACGTGGTTAATTTGCAAGCACTTAAGTCACGTATATAAAACTTTGACAAAAGTGTCTAAAACTCTGAAAAAAATGTCATTTCAAACTTTGAAAAAGCTCTTTTTTAATTTTGGTCTAATCTAAAAATTTATAAACATTTCTAAGATTACAAAATTTATTTGAATATTGGAAATGCTCTAAGTTTTTTAATTTTCGCTGGAAATATCTGGTTAACGAACTTAATTTTCATTTTGGGGCCCTTAAGAACTGTATTAAAGGCTGCCATTTAGGACAAAAAAATCTTCAATTTTTATTTCAAAATCGCTGTTAGCAATCCGAAAAAACCTGCGAGTATCGAGTTTCAAAAAATTCTTGTTAATTCCAAAAGATTCAAGAACGTGAAACTTTCGAGCAGCCTGAAACTTTCGAGTAGATCGAAAGTATTCGAGTACTCGAAAGTTTCGAGTTCTCGAAGACATTCGAGTACTCGAAGGTTTTGAGTTCTCGAAAGCTTCGATTTCTCGAAGACATTCGAGTACTCGTAAAGTTTCGAGCTTTTGGAAAGCTCGATCTCGGCTCGACTCGAACAGGATTGAGCTCAGCTCGACTCGACTTGGAAGCTAACAAGCTCGACTCGACTCGTTCGAACTTCGAGTATCGAGTTTTTTGTACACCCCTACAAATTTCCATAAAACATAATATCAGCTAACTCAATATTTTATCAAATGTACAGTACGAGTTTAATATTAAACAAGATGTTTTAGAAGACACGATCTTTCTTCAAAAATCCTGTTTAATATCAAACACAATGTTTGAGTAAACAAGAACTTTCATAAAGAAAATCCTTTCTCAAACACGATATTTCGTCAGACATAATCTTTTATTAAACACGCTGATTCATCAATTATAATATTTCATCATAAGAAATTTTGTATCAATCGTAATCTTTCATTAATCACGATGTTTGAGCAAACTCGATGTTTCATCAAACATAGTCTTTCATCAAACTCAAACTTTTATTAAACACGATGTTTCATCAATCACGAAATTTCAGTAAACTCGAATTTTATGAAATACGAGGGTAGTTCAATAAGTGCTTAGAATGACCAACAGATGGCGCGCGAATCGCTCCAAATCATCTGTTTTCAGTCAGCACCACTCCCGACTAGATATATGGTGTAGTCACAGTCCAGATCTTCTGAGTTTACGTGTTTTTATAACCAATTGAAAAAAAAAATTGTTCGTTAAGAAAAATGAAAAAAAAACGAGTTCAGAGCGGTAATCAAACATTTTCA
>NC_046662.1:2892383-2914938 GCF_010883055.1 Belonocnema kinseyi | reverse complement strand
GAAGGATTAAAAAAAATTGAAAAGCGATTGACCAAGTGTATAGAGCTCCAAGGAGATTATGTTGAAAAATAAAAAAAAATTTACCCAAAAAAAATTGTTTTTTCATTCTAAGGACTTATTGAACTACCCTAGTATCATGATTATTATTAAACAAAATGTTTCCGCAAACTAGAAGATTCACTAAACATAATTATTTATGAAACATGAACTTTCATCAAATGTAATCCTTGATCAAAAAGGATGTTTTATCTAAGAATATGGCTTAGAAAACACGATATTTCATCAAACATCGTATTCAATACTGAACACGATGTTTCATCAAGCATAGTCATTTAATAAACTTAATCTTTTTCCGAACGAGATGTTTCATTTAAAACAATCTTTCATCAAATGTAATATTTGATCAAATGCAATGATTATTAAAAGCAATGTTTTAGCCAACACGGTATATCCTAAAACATCGTGTGATTATGTTTCAGGTCACACGATGTTTCAGAAACATAACCTTTGATCAAAGATAAATGTTACTAATTAAAAAAAATTGTTAGTTCGAATAATGTGTTATATAAAACAATAGAATTTTTCCTTACCAGGAATGATTCAACTTTATATGAAATATGATACCTTTTGATGAAAACGTTTTACCGGAAGCCAAGTAGCTTTGAGAAAATTGAGTCAACATTAATTAGTTGATTGCAAACTCTGAATATAATCTACTAATTAGAAAGTAATTTAAACTTCGTCAATTTAATTATTAATTTGTGCGCGTAGATTTTAAATTGTAATAATGATTGCGTAGATAGCAATTATCGACAATATTCTAAACCTTTGGAAAATGAATGAAAAATATTACCAGAGGAAGAACGGCAACCAGCAAGCGAGGAAGGCAGACATGATTATTCCCAAAGTTCTCGCCGCTTTTCTCTCTCTCTTCATTTTACTACTGCTGGTAATTGGAGGTTCTTCCGGTAAAGGTTCTGGAGGTGGCAATCCAGCCAATCCTGCAGATATTCCATTAATTTGAAGATGTTTATTCAGCAAAGCTGCAGCTACCTTGCTCCTGAAACATCCGAAATTTAATATTAGAAAATCGCATCTGGAAATGTTCCAAAATTATTTGGTTGTCTCAAGCAAAACTTGGTTGCCTCAAGCAGAGCTTTCGTTGATTAAACCAAATTTTTGGTTGCTCTAAACAAATCTTTTGGTAGATGGAATGTTTGTTAGTTTTAATCAAAAAAATAGATTGAAAGGAGTTTTTTCCTTTATTTATTTTTATCTCTACCACATAGTGTTTTTTATTTTTGATTCTTAACCTGTCTTTCTCTGAGAATGTTTTAGAACCTTTTCAAAGTGAAATTTCCTTTTTGATCTCTTAGAGTGAAATATGTTCTATCTTCCATCACAATGTAAATGCACTGAATTGCGAATAATAGGAGCAGAATATAATAGAAAGAATTCGTAGAATAAATCCGGATGGCTTTTATACGTACTTCTCTGTCCAAGGCTGTTGAGAAAAGATCGAATTTCGTTGGAAAGATGCAATTTTTGCAAGGATGTTTGTGGTGACTAAAAATGTATACAAGTTTTCTAATAAATCATTTCTATGAAGTATTTTATTGTATATTAATCGTGAATATTACTTTTGTGTACTTTTATTTTCGCGAATCATTTCTAATAGCCAAATAAAGTTTTCTTAATGAGTTTGTTTATTATTTAATAATTGTTTAAGCATTTTATATATTTTGAAACAATTTTTTCATCATTTTTGATCCCGACTGATCAGTACCACCACAGCGAGATAAAATAATTAGGTAATATAACAATTAGTAGGTGTCATTTAATTGGTTTCTGTTTACTTGAACAATTTTTTATTGTTTAAACATAACTTTGTTGGAAAAGGGAAAAATTTGTATGTTTTGTCGAAACAAGTGTTTAAAAGAAAATGATTTCTTTATTAGAAAAAGTTCCAAGGCACAAAGTCTGTTATTAAACAACAGTTTCAATATGGCCTTTAACCTTTTTCTGCTACCATTATGTATAGTTGAAACACTGGCATTTTTATTACAAAGTCTACAGATAATAAAAACGCGACTCAGCGAAATTACTATAGAGTTTCTTATCAATTCAGGAGTATAATTTTATAAATCGATTTTTCCATTGAACCTTGAACAAAAATATAACTAAGGAATTCCTGGGAATTTAAAAAAATAAAAAAATTAACGATCAGTTTGGATAACACATAAATGTTTTAATTCAATTTGAAAAAAAATTTAAAAACGTAGAAGAAAAGTTAAAAATTGCGAATCTTGACAAAAACCGACAGAGTAGACGAACAATTAAAAAGCGAAGAAAGGAAAATCCTACTTACTCTTTCTCCTTTTCTTAATTTTTCAAATTTAAATTGAAGCATTGAAGATTATGCCAACCAAAATCAAAATTTCAATGAAATAGTCCAATTTTTAGCTAAGAAAGATATATTTTGTAACAAAAACAGAATACTGCAAGTTTCTGTTAAAACAAAAATCTTCAATAAAAAAGTAAATTTTTACCATAGAAAAACAACTTTTAACTAATTAGTAGAAATTTTAACCAAAATATGAATTTTCTACGAATTAGTTGAATTTAAAATCCAAAAGATAAAAAAATGAATTATTTGCGAAGAGGTACATGGTCAAATAAAAAAATTAATTTTGAACCAGGAAGATTAATTTTTAATAAAACAGTTGTATTATTATTAGAAAAAGATTACCTTTCTTAGAAAAAAGGTAAGTTTTCAGAGTACATGAATTTTTAATAAAATATTTGACTAACTTAAAAAGTCAGAGTTTCTGCAAAAAAGTTCAGTTTTTACCCATGGAATACGAATTTCTAATTCAATTTTCCACCAAATAGTTGGACTTTCGACTAAATTGTTCAATTTTGAAGCCAAAAACACACCTTGTCATCATTAAAAGTTAATGAGCAGAATTCCTGAAAGGAAAATCAAGAATCCAACGACCAAATTTGGACAATCAAAATAAATTTTTCCTATTGAAATCTGCAAAAAAAATGGTTCTCCTTTCTTCCCTAAAAAAAAAAAAGAAATAAAACCCATCCCTTCAGACAAAAAAAAAGGAGGAAAGAAAAATGAGAAGGCAATCAACCAAATCCCCTTACTTCTCGCTATTTTTTTTTCTTTTTGTTTTTTTTCTTTTTCCATAAATAAATAATTTAATAATAATAATTAGACAATATTATATTAAATAATATTAATATTAATTAATTATTATTATATTATTTTATTATATTATTAGAGGCTCAAGAGCCTGGGTGGTTCAAGAGCCTCGGTGGCTCAGTTGGTTAGACACTCGGACTTGACCTCAGAGGTCCGGGGTTCGATCCCTGAGTCGCTACCTCTGGAAATTTTTCAATGTAAGAAGTGGAATATAGGAAAAGTTGACAAGTAAAGAAATGAAAAAGGGTAAAGTAAGAAGTGAAAACGTTGAATAGTGGAAAAGTGAAAATTGTGAAAGTGATAAGTGGAAAATTGAGAAGTGGAAAAGTGCAAACAGAAGTGAAAAGTAAAATAATGGAAAAATGAAAAATTTGAAAAAGTGAGAAGTGTAATAGTGGAAAAGTTGAAAAGAAGAAAAGTAGAAAAGTGGAAGAGTTTAAAGTGGAAAAGTGAGAAGTAGAAAAGTGTAGAAGTAATCAGTGAAAAAGTGAAAAAGTAAGATGTGAAAAAGTAAAAACATGAAAAGTGAGAAGTGCAAAAGAGTAAAAGTGATAAGTGGAAAATTGAGAAGTGGAAACGTGAAAGTGAAAAGTGGAAAAGTGTAAACGTTGAAAAGTGAAGAAGTTAGAAGTGGAAAAGCAGAAAAGTAGAAAAGATAAAAGTGGAAATGTCTAGAAGTGAAAAGTGGAAAAGTGAAAAAGTGAGAAGTGGAATTAAAAAAAGAATAAAATAAAAAGAGAAAAATTAAGAAGTAGAAAAGTGGAAATGTTGAAAAATAAAAAAGTGTAATAGTGGATAAGTTGAAAAGTTGAACAGTGAAAAGTGGAAAAATAAAAAGTAGGAATGTTAAATATTAATTTCTTTTAGTTTAAAAAAATTCCATAGTGAAACTTGAGTGTTTGAAATTAAAGTAAGAATTTAAATTTTGATTTACTTTGATTTTGATTTTTTAAATCTTAAAAAGTGGACTTTGTGGGGTTAGGAAAGCAATGGGCTTATGCTTTGGAAAGTGAAAAAATCAGAAGTGAAAACTGAAAATATTAAGTGCAATTCAAGTTCCTAGAATTCTTTATTTAAATTTAAATATTGGACACTAAAGAAGTACTAAAAATTTCATTTATACTGAATTACATAATTTCTAAAATATTAAGAAAAGCAGACATTTTAGAGTTATGAAAGTAATGAGTTTATACTGCAAAATGTGATAAAAAATTGAAAAAGTGAGAAATGGAAAAGTTGAAAAGCCAGACCTTATTTTACTTTCGCAGAATTTCTGGGTTAAATTTAAATCTTTGCCTATAAAAAATTAAAATTTGGATGCATTCTCTCTAGTTTTTTTAAATCTTTGAAAAAAATAGTTTTAGAGTTGGAAAATCATTTTGTTTAACTTCCAGTGCTTGCATAACATCGTATTAAGAAAATATGACTCAAAAAGGTTTCCAATGACGAATGTAATGTTAAATAATTTAGTTGATCGTGGAAAATTCAATTAGAGCTTAGTGAGATTTTAATATGACCTTGTGGTTGAGAACGCGTTATACATGCAAACCTTGAAATCGAGAATGGAGACGAATGCTAAATTCTCTATTCCCTATTCCCTCTGGAATGAATGAATGAAGGTATGGAGTTCGCGCCCACCTGTCAGAGAAAATAAAATATTATTGCATCTAGCATGGGGACAATATCAATGTAAATGGAAATAGATTCGTTTGACGATATCTGCTTGGTCATTTTTGCATATCTATATATATATATATATCCCCAGAAAGGGAAAATATGAAATTACGTTAATGCATTTTTATTCAAAAAAAGATGATGTTCCAAAAAACTAAATCAATTTTACAATCAGATAAATTTTCAAGGAAAAATTTGAATGTTCAACAACAAAAAAAGATTTATTTGCAAAGTAGTCAAATTTTTAATGCGAAAATATCAATTTTTAAGCCGTGATATGATTTTTCAACAAAATAGTACATTTACAACCAAAGAGTTGAAGTTTCCCCCAAAGAGACGAACTGTAAACTAAGAATTTTGTTTTACTACAAAAGAAAAATTTTGAAACAAATATTCTTTAATTTTCAACTAAAACGATGAATCTTAATTTAAGAAATGAATCTTTTAAAAACAGTTGAAATTTTTAAAATTTGATTTGGAATTTTAAACTAGAAATAATCTAATTGAGGAAAAAAAGCAGATTTTTTACCTACAAGATTTATTTTTATCAAAATGATTCAACTTTGAACCTAGTAGTTGAATTCTAAATTAATAAACCATTAAAAGAAATTATTTTTTTAACCCAGAAGACAAATTTCGAACCAATTAAAAAAAAAATTTAATAAATTCAAACAATCTGATAAAAATTCATGCCAAAAAAGACAAATCTTCTAGATAAAAGTTGAATAGACGATTTTTTAAAATAAAAAACACTCATTTTTAACCAAAAAACATGAACTTTTAATTAAGTAGTTGAATCCACAAGTAAATAAGGTTTTAATTTTCAATCAATTCTAGTTCAATTTTCCAGCCGAAAACGTTGATTTTGAATAAAAAAAGTTTTTTTTTTCAAATCATGTAGTTGCATTTTTTTCATTTTATTAAACTTTTGAGCCAAAAAACCCATTTTTTATCAAAAAAGGTTAATTTGTAATCAAAAAGCATAATGTTCTACCCAAAAGATAAAATTTTAATAAATTGTATGAAATTTTAATTAATTATAGTTTAATTTTTACGTAAAAGATACAATTTTAAATAACAGTAATTTTTGTTTAAAAAATTAATTTAAAAAAAAAATAATTTCGTATTCAAGTAGACTAATTTTTTACAAAAATTTCAAAATTTTTACATGCAAATATCAGTTTTTAACACAAAAAGATGAATTTTCAACCGTATATTTTAAGTTTCAGGTAAAAAAAATAAAAATAAAAAAAATGATCAAACAAAAATTGATATAGTAATATTTTATCAAAAACAAAGTAACTAAAATGAAATAAATGAATAAAATTTTCACCTCAAATATTAAATTTTCAATGAAAAAGACAAATTGTTAATGAAAATTTAAAACTAGGAAGGTAATGTGAAAAATTCTTGAAAATAAAACCAAGAATCTAAAGACATAATTTGGACAATCACTATAAAATGTTCATATTACAATCTGGAAAAAATTTGTTTTTCCCCCTAAAAAAGAAAAGAAAAAATTTGTTTTCCCTTTGGAAAAAAATGAAAAAGAGAAAATAAAAAATAAAAAATTTGGTTGGTTGCCTTCTCATTTTTCATTCCTGCGCTTTTTTAGAGGGGAAAAAATAAATTTTTTGTTCAGATTGCAATAGGAACATTTTATCGTGGTTGTCCAAATTTCGTCGTTTGAATTTTGGTTTTATTTTCAGAAAATTTTCACATTAACTTGATTATTGGACGTTAGATAGGATGCTAAATTTAATTTTTATCTTATTTAAATTTCCTAAATCTTAACTAGAAAGGTTAACTTTCAACCAAGAAGCCTAATTTTCTGTCCAGAAAATTAATTGTTTATATGAAAAGACAAATTTTCAGCCAAGATCTTTATTTTTACTAAAATATTTGAATTTCCAATCAAAACAGATGCATTTTCAACAAAAAAGATACAATTTTAAACATGAACAATTATTTTCTACCTAGAAGATTTTTTTTTTAATGGAAAAGACGTATTTTAACTCAATAGTGGAATTTTCAACCAAATAGTTAAATTCTCAATGGAGATGATTACTTTTCTACACAGAAGATCAATTTTTAGCTAAAAAAAGACAAATTTTCAAAAAATTAATAATTTTTTACCAAGTAGTTCAATTTTTAAGTAAGGAAAATAATCTTCTACAATAAAAAAAGAATGTTAAAAAACACATGAATTATCAACCAGATTGTTGTATTTTCAACTAAAAAGACAAACATTCTGCAAAACTCTGGTTTTTCTAAAATGTTGGATTTTCAATAAAAAAGTTGATTTAAAAAAAATTTACTGATCCTAAAAAAAGTTCAATTTTGTATTAAAAAAGATGAAATTCTTACCTAGAGAAGCGTCTTTAAATACGTCGTGTTTTTAAAGAAATAGTTAAATTTTTGATCAAATAGTTAAATTTTTAACAAAATAGTTAAATTTTTAAGCAAGAAGATCAATTTCCAATCAAGAAAATATATTTAGCATAAAAACGACGGATTTTCGACCAAAATATTAATTTATAAAACAAATATGTAATTGAATTTTGAAACAAAGCAGATAAATCTTTAACCAAATAGTTCAACTTTTAACCAAAAGCTATCAAAAGGGATGCATTTTTTAAACAAAAAGACAAATTTTCAATTAAGATTTTTTTGTTCGAAAAAGAATAAAATGCAACCAGATTGTTACATTTTTAAGCCAAAAAGACAAATATTTTACAAAATTTTTGCATTTTTAATGAAAGAGACGAATTTGCCACAAAATACATAAATCTTTAACTAAAAAGAAGAATTTTCAAGCAAGGAGTTGAATTTCCAAACGAGAAATAAATTCAGAGAAAATAAGATATGATTGCATCTGCTGGCAATGCGAGAGTATCTAAAAATGTAAATGGATTCTTTTGACGATTTCTACTTTTTTCATATTTACATATACATACGTGTCAATATCTGAATTCAGAGCGGACAAATAGAAAATTGAACTTGTTGGCTGAAAATGACAACTAGTCTGACATGAGGGGAGAATCTCAAATTCTCGTTGACATTACAGAGTCAGAGGGTGAATGATAAATTGATTTCTTCTTTTTTCAAACTGACACTCTTGCACTTTTATCCAAACGCCTTAATCTATCAACATTTCAATTAAAAACATTTGCTCTTTTATCAAAATAGATCGATTTTTCATCAAATTGTTTAATTTTTAACCAAAAATATGACTACCAAAAAATGGCTACCAAAAAGACAAATTTTCAACGAATGAGTAGAATTTTTAACCATAAAAATATATTTTCAACCAGAATGAAACCTTTTTTACAAAAAAAAAAATTGCAACCAAGTAGTTTAATTTTTAAACAAAGATATGAATTTCTAACGATAAACAAATTTTCTACTGAGCAGACAAATTTTTTAACAAAGATGTTACATTTTTATCGAACAATGTGAATTTTCAATGGAAAAAATGTTAGTTACAAAAAAGGAAAATTTTCAAAAATGTACTTGAATTTTGAAAAAACGATATGAATTTTCAAACCAAAAAGGAAAATTTTCTACCTAAAAGACGACTTCTCAATTAAATAGTTGAATTTTTAAACAGCAATATGAATTTAAAAAAAATGTTCGTGTAAATAAACAAATTCTTAAACCAACTACTAGAATTTTTATACAAAAATATGAATTTTAAACAAAAAATGAAACATTTTTACCAAATAGTTGAATTTTTAAAGAACAATATGAATTTTCAACCAAAAAGACAAATTCCTAAGAAACTAGTAGAAATTTCAACAACAAAATATAAATTTCCAATCAAAAGGGGAAATTTTCTACCAAAAAGACAAATTCTAAACCAAATAGGTACAATTTTAAAGAAAAATATGAATTTTTAACCAAAAATTTAAAAAAATTAAAGGACAAATTCTCAACAAACTTGTAGAATTTTTCCACGAAAAGTATTAATTTTCAACCAAAAGGAAACTTTTCTACCAAAAGATGATTCTCACCCAAATAGTTGGATTTTTAAAGAAAAATATGAATTTTCGAAAAAAAACGGCTTAATAAATACACCAATTATCAATCAACTAGTAGATTTTGAAAAAAAAAATAGGAATTTTTGACTAAAAAGGAAAATTTTCTACCTAAAAGACGACTTCTCAATCAAATAGTTGAATTTTTGAACAGCAATATGAATTTTAAAAAAAAGTTCGTATAAATAAACAAATTCTCAAACCAACTACTAGAATTTTTATACAAAAATATGAATTTTAAACTAAAAATAAAATTTTTCTACCAAATAGTTGAATTTTTAAACAGAAACATGAATTTTCAACCAAAAAGTCAAATTCCTAAGCAAGTAGTATAGATTTCAACCAAAAATATGAATTTTCAATCTGAAGGAAAAATTTTCTACTAAAAAAAAATTCTCAACCAAATTGTTAAATTTTTAAAGAAAAATATGAAGTTTCAACCAAAAAATTTTCGAATTGAAGGACAAATTATCAATAAAATCGTCAAATTTTTCTCCTAAAAGTATGAATTTTCAACCAAAAGGAAGGTTTTCTACAAAAAAGACGATTCTCACCCAAATTGTTGAATTTTTAAAGAAAAATATAAATAAAAAACAAAAATGCAATAAATACACAAATTCTAAATCAAGTAGTAGATTTTGAAACCAAAATATGAATTTTCTAACAAAAAGGAAAATTTTCTACCAAAAAGACGAATTCTTAATCAAATAGTTGCATTTTTAAACAGAAATATGAATTTTAAATAAAAAGACAAATCCTTCAGCAAGTGGGAGAGATTTTAAACAAAAATATGAATTTCCAACCAAAAAGAAAAATTTTCTACCAAGAAGACGAATTCTCAACCAAATAGTTGAATTTTTTAAGAAAAATAGGAATTTCCAACCAAACAATTTTTCTAATAGATGGACAAATTCTCAAGAAACTAGTGGAATTTTTAACGCGAAGTTTGAATTTTCAACCATGAGGAAAATTTTCTACCAAAAAGTCGAATTCTCAATCGAATAGTTGAATTTTTAAACAGCAATATGAATTAAAAAAAAATTCTTATGAATAGACAAATTCTCAAATCAACTACTAGAATTTTCAATCAAAAATATGGTTTTTAATCCAAAAAGTAAAATTTTTTACCAAATAGTTGAATTTTTGAACAGCAATATGGATTTTAAATAAAAAGACAAATCCTCCAGAAACTAGTAGGGATTTCAACAAAAAATATAAATTTCCAACCAAAAAGAAAAATTTGCAACCAAGAAGAGGAATTTTCAACCAAATGTTTAAAGTTTTAAAGAAAATTTGAATTTCCAACCAACAAATTTTTCTAATAAAAAGACACATTCTCAACAAACTAGCAGAACTTTTTACGACAAGTATGAATTTTCAACCAAAAAGGAAAATTTTCCACCAGAAAGACCCATTCTCAACCAAATAGTTGAATTTTTTAAGAAAATTATGAATTTTCAAAAACATTAATAAATAGACAAATTCTCAATCTACTAGTAGATTTTGAATTCAAAATATGAATTTTCAACCAAAAAGGAAAATTGTACACCAAAAGGATGAATTTTCAACCAAATAGTTAAATTTTTAAACAGAAATATGAATTTTTAATCAAAAAGACAAATTGTCAATGAACTAGTAGAGATTGTAATGAAAAAAAAAGATTTTTCAAGCAAGAAGGAAAATTTTCTATCAAATAGACGAATTGTCAGACAAAAAGTAAAATTTTTGAAAAGAAATTAAAACTTTCAACTAAAATGACAAATTCTTAACCTAATAGTAGATATTTTAACATAAAATATAAATTTCCAACCCAAAAGGAGAATTTTCTACTAAAAATACATATTCTGAACGTATTAGCAGAATTTTTAACCAGAAATCTATCCAAAAAAAGAAAACAAATTTTTAATAAAACAGTTCGATTTTCAATGAAAGACAACAAACTAAAAAAATGAATGTTCGACCAATCTGCTTACTTTTGAATGTGAAAGGGTTCCCAACGAAAATAATTTATATACCAAAACAAATTAATTTTAAAGAAAATAATTACATTTTTAACCAAAAAAAAAGATGAATTAAAAAAAAGTAATAGTTGATACATCAACCAAAAAACATTTTAATTGTGTATAAAAAAACCTAAATTTTTTATTAAATTCTGAAAGTAAAATTTCTAATCAAGATAAATGAATTTTTAAGCGAACAATTGAAGTTTTAACCAAAAAAATGAATCTTCTTCCCAGTAGACTAATTTTCTATAAAAAAAGAAGAATTAGAAAATAAATCCTTGCATTTTTGCGAAATAAGATAAATTTTATTTATATGAGATTAATTTTCTATGAAAAATTAAAATTCTTAACCAAATAGTTGGATTTTAAACAAGAAGATTAATTTTCTACATAAAAGAGGAATGTTCAACAAAATATTGTTTTTCATCAAGAGCATCAATTTTTCAACCAAACAAATGTATTTTTGACCAACAAGATTAATGTTAAAGGCAAAAGATTAATTTTTTATGTATAAAAAATTCGAATTTTCAAGAAAATATCAATTTTTATTTAAAAAATTAAGTTTTAAATGAAAAAGATGAATTTTAAATTAAAATATAAATTTTGAACGAAAAAGTTATATTTTTAATCGAAAAGTTAATTTTTTGGCCAAAAACACGATTTTTTGAACAAGAACATTAGTTTTCTAGTCAAAAAGTTATTTTTCCATATAAAAAGGCGAATTTTAAATAAAAATATGAATTTTTATGTATAGAATTACATTTTAAAGCTAAACATGAATTTTCAGCAAAATAGCTGAATTTTCAATCAAAAATTTGAATTTTTGATAAAAATGAAGAAATTTCAAAGATTATAAAATAATTTTTAATCCAAAGTTAAAATTCCAAAAACAAGTTTTAATAAACCAAATTAATCAACTTGTTTAGTTTTTAGAGCCAAAAAGATCAGTTTTCAAAAAACTGCATAAATCTGCAACCAAAACATGAACAGTTGAATTCAAACAAATAGGGTGATTTTTCTACTAAAAGATTAATTTTTTACCGAAAAGATTAATTTTCCATTGAATCAATCTTAGTTAATTCTCAATTAAGACAGAAGAGTTTTTAATCAAAGATTTGCATTTTTTTAAGAAAAAGTTAAATTTTCAATCAAATAATCTACTTTTCATTAAAAAATTCCAAATTTCAATAATAAATATTAGCCTTCAAGCAAAAACGAAAGAGTAAAATTTTTATTACAAAAAATGTAATTTCAATCGAATCAAATTTGTCTTGAATAAAAAATAATAATGTTTAAGAAAATAATTGATTCTACAACCAAAATAGATTAAGTTTGAACTAAAAAGCTTATTTCCAACCGAAAAGTTGAAAAGTATCAAAAAGGAAAATAAAGAAAAGTTCAGTTTTCACTTTTCACTTTGAACTACAGCAGAAATGAAATTTGTTTCTTTTTTATAAAGAGTAATTTATTTTTATTAACAGATTAATTGATCTTAATTTAATCATTATTATTTCTAGATTATTAGGAGTATTTCATTTATTTTTTCATTCACTATATTTTTTATCTCAATTTAAAATGATTAGTTGAACTGAGTTTATTCTGACAAGTTATTTTTACTTCCATATCGTACCAGGAATAAAATTTAATTTTCCTTCGGATTTTTATAGTAAAATACAAGAATCAATATTTATACAATAAACTAGAAATTTTTTGAAATATTTGATAAAGTAGTAAATTGGAAAACTGAGTTGAATTGAAAATAATGCAAAAGAATGGAAGTAAGATTTATGTCCAATTTGAGATTCTATCTTCTCTCACTTTGTGAGATTTTTATGTCTGGGTGTAGATGCCTCGTTTCACGAGATACGTATGAAAAATGGTACAAGAAAAATGGTTCGACCCATATATCTAGACACTAGATTTTCTGTTAAATAATTGGTTATTTGTATTGTTGAAATAAAATTTAGTTTTTCATAAATTAGTTGAATTTTCGATATAAAGAGATAAATTTTCAACACATTATTTAAACTTTCAACCAGAAAACATGATTTTTTAAAAAAGAAGGTTTTTTTTCTACCAAGAAGAAGAACTTTTTATAAAATAGTTCAATCCTCTATCAATAGTTGAATTTTAAATTAAAACAGAATTTTTTTAAATCAAATAGTTGATTTTTTAACCAATAATATTAATTTTATATCCAGAAGATTAATTTTCAATATTAAAAGACGAACTTTGAATAAAAAAGATAAATTGTTAACCAAGAAGATTAATTTTCTATAAGAAGACGAATTTTCAAGCAGATAGTTAAATTTTCATCCAAGAATAATTTTCTATAAAAAGGACGAATTTTCAAATAAAATATGAATTTTTAATAAAATATGTAATTTCGCAATCAAGTCAGATGAATTTTTAACCGAATATTTGAATTCACAACAAAAAATTTGTCAATTTAGAAGATACATTTTCCATAAAAATGGCTCATTTTTAACCGAATAATTGAATTTTTAATCAATAATATTAAAGTTCTACCCAGAAAACTAATTTCCAAAATAAAAAGACGAGCTTTAAACCAAAAAGATTAATTTTCCATAAAAAGACAAATTTTCTATCAAGTAGTTAAATTTTTTATTAAAAAGATTAATTCTTTATTCATCAAAGAATAATTTGCTGAATAAAAAGATTAATTTTTAATCAATAGTACTCATTTTCTACCCAGAATATTAATGTTCAATATAAAAAGACTTATTTTGACCCTAAAAGATGAGTTTTTAACCAACAATGTTATTTTTTTACAAAAAGACGAATTTTCAATCAGGAATAATTTTCTCCATAAAAAGGCGAATTTTCAAACAAAATAAAAATTTTTAACCAAATATTTTTATTCGCAATCAAGGCAGATTATTTTTTAACCAGATATTTAAATATTCAACTAAAACAAAAATGTCAACTGAGAAGATCCATTTTGTATAAGAAAAAGAATTTTTAACTAAATATTTGTATTCTCAACCATGAAATTTAATTTTCAAAATAAAAAATGAATTTTAGAATTAGAACATTAATTTTCTGTGAAAAAGACTAATTTTTCACCAATAATATTAATTTCTCACCTAAAAAATTAATCTGCAATATGAAAAGACGAACTTTAAATCAAAAAGATCAATTTTGATCAAACCAGATTAATTTTCTAGAAAAAGACAAATTTTCTACTGAATAGTTGAATTTTTTATTCAGAAGATTAATTCTTTATAAAAAAGACTAACATTCAGCGAGAACTTTTAATTTCCATCAAAGAATAATTTTCTGTATAACAAGACAAATTTTTAAAAAAGTAGGAATTTTTAAGAAAATATCTAAATTAACATTCAAGAGAGAGATACATTTTAAATCGAATATTTGAATTTTAAAGAAAAAAGTGATTTTCAACCAATAGGATTAATTTTTAACCAAGACTATTAATTTTACACTCAGAAGATTAATTTTCAATATAAAAAGACTAATTTTGAACCTAAAAGATCAGTTTTTAACCAACAAGATTATTTTTCAACAAAAAGACAAATTTTCATCCAAATAGTTGAATTTTCAACCAAGAAGATTAATTTTTTATAAAAAGGGATGAATTGTTAACCACGCAGATCAATTTTCTATTAAAAGACTTTATTTTAACCTGATAGTTAAAATTTTGAAGAATAATATTAACTTTTGACCAAAAAGATTAATTTTCAATATAAAAATACGAACTTCAAATAAAAAAGATGAATTTTTAACCCACAAGATTAATTTGTTATAAAAGTACGATTATATATCTTAATTTATATCATGGGAAAAATTGCACTTTATATCACATTATTATTGTTTGGAGACGAAATTAATCTTATCTTGTCAGATTTTTTGCAGCAAAATTACATTGAGCAAAAAAATTTAATTGCGTGCGAGATGAAATTAAATACCAGAGAGGTAGTAATGCTGAATTCCATGATTCACAAAAGAAAATCATCCATCATACCGTTTTTTTAAAACTTAGACAACCTGCTACATGAAGAAAGACATACAAAATCTCAGATATTTTTCTCGACAATTTTTTGTTCGAAGATTTATTACATTATGAAGTAAAAAAAAATTTTGTTGTGAAGAAATATTTCATTAGAAATTTTGATTAAATTATTATAATTTTTAATATAAAGTCACTAAAGTTTCAAATAAAAGTTGAAATTTTCGGTTTACCATGTTTTTTAAAATGATCATGAATATTCTCAATTTTCAAAAATTTTAGGTTATGTGAGCGGTTTACACTGGAAATGGGTGTTCTTAATAAAAAATTATTAGATGTTAAAGATTAAACATTTATAAAAAAATTACACTTTTGGGTTGTGCTATAGGATTTTTACTGGACATTTACGTTTTTTTAAAACAAAAAATCTGATTTTAAAGGTTCACAATTTTTGAACAATTTTAGGTTACGATAACGTTCTACGCAAAAAATGGTATTTAAAAAACAAAATCATAATGTGGGCGAGAAAATAGTATTTTTATTAGAATAAATTGGATTTTAAAAAAGATTTAAAAATTGAAACACTTTTAAGTTATGTTAGAGTTTCACAACAAAAATTTACATTTTAAAATAAAGGTTAAAGGTCATAATAGTTTTTACAAAATTTGCAATTTTGTTTACAGTTTTAGGTTTTATGTTAACGATTATCACAGGAAATATTTTAAAAAATCATTAGACTATAAAGATTCATAGTTTCTAAACAACTGTAGGTTATGTTATGGGGTTTTATGCAAAAAACTTACATTTTAAAACGTAAATCATCATTATTTGAACCTGATATAGATCCTTTAACAATTTTGGATAATATTAATGTTTTCTGTCAAAAATTTGTATTTTTAATAAAAAATTATATTTGAAAGAAGATTCCCAAATTTGAACAATTGTAGGTTATGTTAGGCTCTCACACCAAAAAATACTATTTGAAAACAAAAATCTTTATAATTTGTAGGTTAAGTTTTTTTAAGTTTCAGGATATATGAATGAAGATAATTAATTTTTTAACAATCTTCGGGTACATTGGAGTCTTATATAATGAAAATGTCGAGAACTGTTATTTTTATAAAAAAATTAGATATGAAAAAAGACTAACAACTTTTAACGATTTTAGGTTATGTTAACATTCTAACCAGAAATGGGCGATTTTCAATAAAAAGCATTATATTTAAAAGAAGATTTGCAATCTTAAGCAATTTTTATTTACGTTAGATTAGCGTTTTTACCTAAATTGGTATTTTGAAGAAAAAATCTTTTAATCTCAAAGAATATTTATAATTCTTGAACAATAATAGGTTATGTTAATTTATTTCGTAGAAAATTAAAATTCTGTATAAGATATACAACGGTTTGATTGTGGAGATAGTGCTAAAAAATATTATTATATATTATATTATATTAGGTTACAAAAATTATATAATATAATAGATATTATAAAATAAAATTAAAAACAAAAATGTAATAAAAGTAAGGTTGTATTTTAATAAAATTTTTTAATTAAATATATATCATGTTGGATAATAAACATAATAAAAAGAGTAATTTAATTCGTTAATTAAATATATAAATGGTCATAAATTCTACTTTCAAGCAATGCTTTCCTCTAAGTGGTCTGGGAAGTTTTTGGCCTGGCACGTTTATTATGGCTGACCCTGATCGACCTTATCTACTCAATTGCTTTTCTTCATCCCGAGTTCAAGTCGTTTAATAGTGATTGGATAGCAAGAATTTTCTTTATTCAAACTTGAAATACTGGGTCGTTACTCTGTCAACACAAACTCCTACAATTATTATTAAATAGCTATTTTACTAAAAATCAGTACAAAGTGCTGTAAAAATTAAGAGAAAAAGGACAGTTTTTTTTTTAAATAGGGAAATAAATTTTTTTCAATTGAATTTATGAGGGTAATATATTTAATTCAATTTAAAACACTTAATATTTCTAACATAAATTTTCCTCTATTTAAATGAATTTTTGAATTAAATGATAAAGCTTTAAAAAGTTTCTAGGCTTTTAATCAAAACCGAATGGAATTCAATCAAAAAAGCAAATTTTCAATAAAATAGTTAAATTAGAAAACAAAATAGTTGAAATAAAAAGAAAGATTCATTTTTAGCCAAAAATTAAGTTTATACATTTTCAATTTAGAAAATTAATTTTCAATAAATATACTATTTTTCAATCAAAAAGGACACTTTCCAACCAGCTAGTTGAATTTTTAATCAGATAGTTACATTTTTAAATAAAAAAAAATCAATTTCAAACAAATAATAGAATCGTTAAAAAATTAATATTGAATTTCAATCATTTTATTTTTTAATTTATGCGTTTCTCAAAATAAGAATTCTAGAAATGCAGAGAAGGAAAAAGAGAAGAGGAAAAGTAAATTCTTCTCTCAACGTGGGGTCTCGAGCGATGCGGAAATAATGAAAAAGGAAAAAATGCAGGAAGAGGAGTGTCAGTAATAATCGTCCAGATAAGACATTTTCAATCCCGTTGTGTAAAAGACATATAAAATACATAAAGAGGGATATCAAATGTCAAGTTTATGTGAAAGTGTTTCTGCTTTTATCTCTCACATTATTAGCGATACAAAGCAGTTGCTTTTTTGACGCTGTGAAAATTATTTACAATCAAATCGTACCTAAATTCAACTACGAAATTTCTGAAAATTTAAAAAAAAAACCAAGCATACAACGATCTAATTTGGGCAACACACTAGTAAATGTCTCAGTTAAAATAAAAAAATAAAAATTTAAAGAGGAAAGAAAAAGAAAATATTGTTCAAATTCCTTTGTTTGTTTTTCCATCTCGCCGTTGTTTATATTGAATTTTTAGAAGTGTTTTTAGGGTTTCTTAGCCCTGGGCAGAAACCCTTATACGTTCGATAACGTTTCGAATCGTCCAGTCGCCTTACTTTTTTCCAAGAAGAAGTGAGGGGAAAGGGAAATGATAGAAGGAGAATTAGAGGAATTGACAAAAAATGTGGGAGGATAAGTCAGGAAAGTAGTGGAGGAAAGGGAAATGCGGGAGAAGTAGGCTAAGTGATAGGAAATAAGGGGAGGGGTGATCTGAAAAGGGAGGGAAAATGTTGGGAAAAGAAGAAGAAAATATCGGCGGGGAAGTGAGGCGAAGTGAAGTGACGAAAAAATAATGGGATGGAAAATTATGGGGACAAGAGGAAATAGGGGAAGGTAGAGGAAATGCGGTAAGGGAAAAAAGAGGAAGTTAGGACAGGAGAAATAGTACAAGTGAAAGGAAATGAGTTGATGAAATGAGATGGAAAGAGGGTTAGGGAAGTAGTAGGAAGGGAGTGTTGGCTGGGGAAATGAGAAAAGGGCTATCTAGATGAGGAAGGACTTGTGGAAGTGAGATGAAGAGAAGCTTAAAGTGTGGGTAGGGAAAGTAGAGGAGAAGTGGGTAAGTAAGAGAATTAAGGAAAAATGAAGGAAAGTGAGAGCAGGGTCTAGTAAGGCGTAGGAACTGTGAGAAGAGGAAGTTAGGGCAGGAGAAATAGTACAAGTGAGTTGGCTGGGGAAGTGAGGAGAGGGGGTACTAAACAAGGAAGGAGATGTAGAAGTGAGATGAAGCGAAGCTTGAAGTGCCGGTAGGGAAAGTAGAGGAGAAGTGGGTAAGTAGGCAAATGTAGGAAGAACTGATGGACAATGAGATCAGGTTTTATAAAGTGGTATGAAATTCGAGTAGATTAAGTATGTTAGGGACAAGGAAACGAGATGAGGAAAAGTGAGGGCAGAGGAAGTAGATGAAGTGGCAGAAGTGAAGGGAATTGAGAGTAGAGAAAGTAGAAGTGAAGGAAATGAGGGTATGGGAAGTAAGGGGCAATGTGGGAAGAGAAATTAGAGAATGTAGGGAAAATTTTTGGAAATTTTTAAAAGGTAGATAGGAAAATCGCAGGGAAAGGAAATACGCGAAGTGATGGGAAATGACATGAGGGGAAGTAGAGAAACTGAGGAGAGACGTTAAGACAAGAAGTGGTGAAAAATTTAGGAAAAAAGAGAGGCGAAATAAAGTATGAAAAATTAAGCGAGAGAAAATTATAGGAAATAAGAGAATGACAAGTAGGGAAAGAAGGGGAATGAATGAAAATGTTGTGAGAGGAAGTAAGGCTGGAAGAAGTAGAAGAAGTGTGAAAAGCTAAGAAAAATGATGGTTTGGAAATTAAGGGAAAATGTGGGGTGTGGAAGTAAGGGTGGAGGAGGGAAGTGGGGAAATGTAAGATGAGTAGGGGTGGTGTTGTTTAGAACGACTTTCTTTATTATTTTTTTTGTGTATTGTCAAAATTGGAGACTTGGATTCTTGTTTCTTTTTTAATTTTCAAGAATGTCGTAGTTCAATAAAAGAGTCTCATTCCCAAGCGAGAGTAGTCGTCAAATTGAGAGTTATCACTCCATTTTTCCTTGAAAGGTTCTGTAGTTCAATTTTATCGTTGATAGAAATTTTCCGACCAAAAACGTCAGAATCCGTTTCAGTCAAGGTTATTTGATATAAAGAAAGATGGAATGTCCATATATAAAGTGAAACGTAGAGCCTGAGTAAAAATGCATTGTCCAGATATAGACCGAATCGATTTCAGTTAAAAGTAAAGAAAAGAGTCAGTTAGATACAGAAATTAACCGAACGCTCAAGCTCGACGCAAGTAGAAAAGCCAGCGATATAGTTAGACGGATTAGAGCTATACTTGCGGATTTCTTTTTTAAAAATAGAATTCAACATTTCTTCATTGTGAGAATAGAGCGAATTTATTTTCATCAATGGCTCAACTATTCTTTTCTTATAGACCTATTGTTTTGCAGAAATAAACATTTTTTAATTAAAATATCAAATTAATATTATTACAAAATTTTTGCATTTTTTGTACGTATTAGATGCTGTCTAGAATAGGGGGATAAAAGGGGAATAAATTCACTTAAATAAAAGTCATAGAAATAAAATAATTTAATATAATATATAATACTTTTTTATTAAGAACATCCATTTCCGCTAATATACGCTAATATAACCTAAAATTGTTGAAAATTGTGAATCTTGATGATGATTTTTTTAAACAAAAAGGAAATGAAACATTTTTCGAAATTGTAGGTCTTCTGTGAAACATTATTATTTTAGATTAAAATTAAAAAAAAATTATAGCGAAAAGTACTGACCAACTAAAGTCAAAATCCAATCCAAATACCATTAAATCCAATCAAACTGGTAAATTCAGTTTGATCAATCAAAAAACTTTTTTCTTATAAATATTTAGTAATACACAAATATAACTTAATATTCTGAAATTCAATAACAAATTTTTTCATTGCTCACTGAATGGGTTCAGCAGAGATAATATTTAAAAAATGCATTTCCATTTTACGTTTAATTTTAAAATCTTTTTTCAATAACACATTCAACGACCGAATATAAAAAGTAAATACTCACATTTTGCGCAGAAAAAAATGAAAAAATAATATTTACGATATTTTTTATTTCCATGCGTGTTTACATTTGGTTATCCAATTAAAAATAATTCTTAAAAAAATGTAATTGCATTTCTAAAAGGTTGTGTAATTCCTAACTAATTAACTTTATCGCGGGAAATAATGAGAATATTCGCAAGAAAAAACGAATTTTTAACCAAATTGTACACGCTTCAAGCCAAATAAAACATTTTCAACCGAGAAAATCAATTTTTTACTCACAAGGGTGAATTTTCAACAAAAAATGGAATATCTCAATTTTTAGTTATAAATAAAAATAATTTTACAAATAAAAAAAAAGATTAATTACAAAATAGTTGAATTTTCAAGAAAGAATTAATTCCTAACCAAATAGTTTACGTTTTCAAAAAAAAATCAACGAAACTGATAAATCTTCATACAAAAAAAATTAGTCTTTAACTCAAAATATCAATTTTCAAACCGATAGTTAAATATGAATAAATAAGACGCACCTTCCACAAAGAAGATTAATTTTCTACAAAAAGACGAATTTCCAAACTAATAGCAGGAATTTTTAATAAAATAGATAAATCTTTAACAACAAAAAATTAATAAAATACTTAACTTTAAAGAAAATAAATTGATTTTCAACCAAGAATATAAATAACAAAATAAATTCATCTTCAAATGAAAAAAAGAATTTTTAAATAGATAATTAGTTTTTAACAAAAAGATAAACTTTCAGAAAAGAATAATTATATACAAAGAAACATGAATTTTGAACCTTAAGCCTTAAAACATATATAAAGAAATAATTTACGAAATAGTTCAATCATGAAACAAATTTTAACCAGTAAGTTAATTAAAAAAAAAAAATATTAATTTTCAAACCAGATCAATTTTCTGCCAAAAAGGATCAATTTTCGACTAAAAAAATATTTTCCATCTAAAACATAACTATCTACTTTAGAATTCATGTATTTTGTTAAAAATTCGTATCTTTTGCAGAAAAATAATCTTTCAGATTAAAATTTCACCTTCTTTGTGGAAAATTCTACTATTTGGCTAGACACTCATTTTTTTATACGAATAATAATTATCTACTAGCCAAAAGAAGAATTTTCTACAGAACAGTCACATTTTTAACATGATTTTAGTTTTCAAATACACTGTTTTATTTTTTACCAAAATAGTTTAATTGTTATTTACAAAATGTGAAATTTGTAACGAAAAAGGATGGCTTTAACAAAATTGTTGAATTATTACCAAACGATTAGAAAAAGGAAATTGTTAGACCTCGCATAAAAATGAAGATTGTTAGCAGTTTTTCCAGGTGACTTGTTCATTTTTTTTCCTATGTTATATTTCTCCTTTGAAAAATCTGCATTCAATTCAATTCTAGAATCAGTGACCTATCCTTTTACATCGGTTCCCAATTACCATGAGCCCTCTAGATAAAATTTCCGATTCCAACTATGTCTCCCTTTCCGTTTCGACTCTCTAATCAAGTTCTCTTCAAAGGAGGAATTAATTTTTTTTAAAGACATCAGGCAGGGCTCTGCTTGGAATGAAAATTATTAAATAATTAGTGATTTGCTTTCAAGTATATCATGGTTCAATCAGACGAGAGACAAAGCTTTAATGAACTTGCAAATTTATGCGTCTAGTTACTTTATATCAATGCGTATCTTTCGAATGAGATCCTTATATCTTCCATCGCATTCTTTATTCTTTATTTTGTATTCTTAATTCTTTATTCCTAATTCCTTATTCCTTATTCCTCATTTACTATTTTCTCTTTAGTCTTTACCTTTTACCCTTGACCTTTTACTCCTCTATCCTCTATCCTCTATCCTCTATCTTCTATCCTCTATCCTCTATTCTCTATCCTCTATCCTCTATCCTCTAGTAAATAATAACAAATCTCTCCATGGACATCCGTATCTCTTTCTTCGGATTTTTCATTCTCTTTTCGTCATACTGCATTCTTTATTTTACACTCTTAATTCTTTGTTCATCGTTCTTCATTCTACAAGCATCATTCTTCATTCTCTATTCTCTATTCTCTATTCTCTATTCTCTATTCTCTATTCTCTATTCTCTATTCTCTATTCTCTATTCTCTATTCTCTATTCTCTATTCTCTATTC
>NC_046662.1:2884494-2892283 GCF_010883055.1 Belonocnema kinseyi | reverse complement strand
TTCTTTATTCTTTATTCTTTATTCTTTATTCTTTATTCTTTATTCTTTATTCTTTATTCTTTATTCTTTATTCTTTATTCTTTATTCTTTATTCTTTATTCTGTATTCTTTATTCTTTATTCTTCATTCTTCATTCTGCAATATTTATTATTTGTTCTTTATTCTTCATTCATCATTTTTCATTTTTCATTCTTCATTCTTAATTCTTCATTTTCAGAATAGCTTTTTACTCTATGTAAGGCCTTTTGGGCTTTAGCGTATCTAAATCTACTCTTATACAGGGGATCACCAGACACTAAACCCTTTAGCTCACGTTTCTTCCCAAAACCGCAATTACCCCAAATCTCATAATAAGCCTCCAATTAGTAATGCCTGACGTATTCAATACTACCGGGTTTTTCATGCTCTAGCATTCCCCGGCCTGCAGCTAAATTTTTATTAGAAGCGTTCAGATTTGTTTGGAATTTTGGCCAAGGGTGAGGAAAACTGCAGAAAATCAATACTCTTTAGCGTAGCTGGTTACTGTCAGTTCTTTAAATGCAAGTATTCCTTACAGTAATTAGGTTATTGAACTTTTATTTTTATTATTTGATGAGGGATATCACGTTATTTTAAAATCTGTAGGAAATTAGGAAATCTCTGCAAAATTAACAAAATGATGGTACTTTTTATAGAAAAATGCTCTTTTTCTAAAAAAAAATTCGAGATAAGGATAAAGTTTACAGAGCAAACTTAATCCTCTTTGAAAGATGTGCAAAAGGTTCCTTTAACACTTTTCATTATTTTGCTAATAAATTTTATTCGTCATTCAAAACCACAATAATTTTTTAAAATGTGGCATATTTTGGAAATGATTTTTTTGGAAGAATTTGTAGAATATAATGGGAATTTTTGATATTCCTAAAAATTTTGGCCATTTTGTAAACTTTTAAATATTTATTAAATTTTTTCGAATCTCTCGAGTATTTTAAAATAATACTTTTGGTTACTGACAGTTTTCCTCTTCCCGGGTCAAACTTTTAAGCGAATGCGAAAAATGTGAAAAAATTACTTAAAATAGGTTTTATGAATAAATTTTGTTTAACTGCTCTATAGTTATGGAATGCTAATAATAAGACCCAATTAAAAGTATTCATTATATTAAATAAAGATCCTATAATTATTGTTTCAAGGTGTTCGTTTTCAAGTTTTTTTTAGTAATGTGAGCGGATTTTTCAAAAGTGTGCAATCTGTTATCAGAATTAAAATATAAAATTGATATATCTTCATTAGTTGAAAAAAGTATTAAAATACATCTTTTATTAGCTACTCTAGTGATTTTGATTTTCTGCAGTTTTTCTCTATTTTGGCCAAAATTCTGAGCAAATGCATAGCATGCCAAAAGAAACTTTTAAAAATAAATTTTTTAAATAAATTTGATTTGTTCCACGTTGCGAACTTATTTAAGAGAAAAAATAATACTTAACTATGAGATTTAATTATTTAATAATGAGTCAATATATAGGATTTTATTTTTTAGTTTGCTTTCAATCTAGGGAAATATCTCCCATTACATTTAAGTTTTTTCGAAATCTAAAATCCTCTACCTGGACTTTAATTTGCAACAGAAGTGTTCTCCTTTTCCTGAAATTTTGGCAAAGGGAGAGGAAAACTACATAAAATCAAAATGTCTAAGCGTAGCCGGTAACCGACACTTTTTTTTTACATGCTGTATTTTTAGCTAATCAAGATATTTAACCTTTCTTTCTCACTTCCAGTTAAAGATTTTACACTTTTGAAGAATCCGCAGAAATATTGCAAAAGTATAATAAGTGAACAAAACGGTGGCGCTTTATTTATAAATAAATGTTTATTTTCTGCAAAAAATGTGCTTGATATGAACAAAGTTTTTCCAGCAAAGCTTTTGCTCTTCAAAAGATCTACAAAATGTTCTTTTTTCATTTCTTCAAAGTTCGTAAAAAATTTGGTTCATTATTCAAAAAGAAATTTTCAAGAAATTTGCAGAAATAAACTGATAAAAGATTAAAGTTTCTATTTCTGTCGATATTATAAATGAAAAATCGTAAAAAAAGATACTTCACATTCTCAAACTTTTCTCATATCTTGCTTATTTTTTCAAAATAAAGAGAATTTTTTGTTTTCAGAAAAATCCCTACCATTTTGTTAATTTTTAAAATAAAAATTTTTTTTTTCTGATTTCGAGAAACTGTGAAAGCACTCACAAGAATCAAGAATATTGTTAAATAGGTTTACTAGTTGAAAATATACAGCCTTAAAAAAAAAAACTTTTGATTACCAGCCATGCTCGCTAGGTTTTTAGTTTTCTGCAGTTTTCCTTTTCCCTGGCCAAAACTTCAAGCAAATGCAATTGCCTCTTATAAAAATCCGGTTACATGCAAAAAACAACTATTTTGTGTAAATTTTCTCCTTACCTCGAGTTTTATTTTTAATATAGTGAGAATTCTTTATTTTCAAAAAATTGCCGCCATTTTGTTCATTTTTACCATTTTTGCAATTTTTCTGATGATTTTAAGAAACTGTGAAAGCTCTCACAAGAATCAAGAAAAAAGTTGAATATCCTTATCAGTTGAAAATATACAGAATTTAATAAAAAAATTGTCGGTTACTAAATACGCTCAGGAGTATTGATTTTCTGCAGTTTTCCTCTCCCTTGACAAAAATAAAAATAAAAATAGGGTTTGTAATAAAACTTAATCGAGAAGGTTCATTATATTTAATAACGAGTCAACAATTAGAATTAGATTTTTTTATTTTAATTCAAAATCCAGGGAAAAATCTTCTTTTAGATTTAGATAAAATTAAAAATATTTAATCCTTTTTCCCCAGTTTTTTTCTGAAGTACTTGACATTTCCATAATATTACTGACGAGTAAAAAACGGGAGATTCTCGACTGCAGAATTATTATGTCAAGTGCTTAAGAGATTTTGCACATTACAAGCATCGAAGTTACCTACACATGAGAAAAGGGCACACCTATACTGTTATGGTAATTAGCCATTACTACTTGGACAATCAGGGTGCAATCCGGACACGAAACCCAAATCCATTCTGTTATTTGATCCGATGATGAATATTTGAGGAATTTCACGCTGTTTCAATTGAATTTCACCATATATCTAGATTATGTGAATTAATTGCACTAGAGTGCTGAATAATGTTCCTAATAATAATTCCATATCATGTTCAAGTGATAGCATAATTTATAGAATAGTTTTTATTTGCTTTTGTTCCCTAATCTCAAATTTTCAGTGAATACAAATTTTACTCCAAGAAATAATATTATTAATATTTGAATAAAATTAAAAAAAAAAAGATCTCTTTCGCTGCGCTGGGAATCGAACCATACAAAATTCCGATTGCCAGTCGGGTGTTTCGCTTAATATACTAGAGAATTAAAAAAAAAGAATCCTTTTTCAGAAATACACGTATTATTTTGCCAGGTGTTACAAGTCAAATTTATCAAGGAGTCTGTACTATTATTAGTGCATAATATAATTTTGAATGTCTCTATAGACTAGATGGAGCTATGCATTAAAAAATTTTGTTAATAATTTTTTTCTGAAAAAAGATCTTCTCATTTCGCTCTGATGGAAATCGAACGACAGAAATTCCGATTGTCGGTAGGTTCTTTTCCATTAAGCTACTAGAGAGACCTTGAGAGAGCTTAATGGGAAAGCGTACGACTGGTAATCGGAAGTTCTATGACTATAAATATATATTCTCGGAAGTTCTGTGGTTTGATTCCAAGGAGGGGGGGGGGATATCTTTTTTCAGAAAAAATTTAATTTAAAAAATATTGATTCATAGCTCTATCTAGTTTGTAAAGAGGTTTAAAAATTCTGTTTTTCTCAGATAAAAGTACATATTCCTTGAAAAATGTGACTTGTAACACCTGGCATAATAAAGTGTGTATTTCTGAAACATAATTCTTCTGTCGATTTTTCTAGTAGCTTAATGGAAAAGCAGCTGGTCAGCAATCGGAAGTTAAATGGATCGATTCCTAGCAGAGCGAAGGAGACAATCTTTTTTTAGAAAAAATTCAATTAAAAAAAAGTTTCATTCGTGGCTCTATCTAGTCTAAAAGACGTTAGGAATTTCTTTTATTCTCCAATGATAATATAGATTCTTTGAAAAATTAATATTAATGTTAATTATTGTACTTAAATAATTATAAAAATAAATTACTTACTGTGTTTTTTTCTCTTAGTTTTTTTATTACAATTGTTAAGTTTTTTTTGTAAGAGTCCTAATTTCTAACAAAATTTTAACAATACTTGATAGTTAGTATTGCTATAAACATTTTTATAAACAAATAATCACTTGCTGATTTTTTCTTACAGCTAGATGAGTTTTTCGATAACGGAACTGATCCGTGCTTTTCTTCAAACACATTTATAAATTTCAAGCTTTATCAGTCATAAATAGTATGTATAAACAATTTTTATAAACAAATTACTAACTGTGTCTTTTTCTCCTAGAAAATTTGTACTTTTCACTCTAATTGCTAAGATTTCTGTGAGAGCATGCTTGTCTTTAAAGACATTTTTAAACATGAAGTTTTATTAGCATTAATAATATTTATTGCTTACAACAATTTCTATAAACAAATGTCCCAATAGGTCGTTTCACAATAAAAATTTTTTTTCTTGATTATTTTTTAAATTAAATTATTCGTGATAATCAATTAAACGAATCGTTTAAAAGTTCATTCATATGATTGCTATAAATATTTATATAAACAAAAACTTATATTTTTAGTTTCTAAATACTACAAGCTGCCTCTCTACAAAAATTATTCAACAATAACTTAATATTGATTTTAAAATTAAAAATAAGGCATTGAATACCAATTCTTTACATTGTTAATAACAATTTCTATAAACAAATATCAAAATTGGTCATAGCTGCATAGAAATTTTGTTTTATTCTATTATTATTATTATTAAATTATTTCTGGCAATTGGCCAATAGTATTTATCACAAAATTTATTTATGCAATTATTTTATGAAAAATTTTTATAAACAAATCCTTACTTTCTGAGTTTTTCTAACAGCTAGATGAGTTTTTTCGACCCAAGCTAATTTGCAATTTTCTTTGAAGGCTTTTTGAAAATTTAAGCTTTATACAGCATGCACAATAGATATTGTTAATAACAATTTCTGTGAAAAATTTTTAGTCGGCTGTTTTCTCGTATAAAATTTTTTTTTCTTTAACGCTTGTTGAAATTGCATCAACTGGGATAACTAACCAACACAATCGATCAAAAGTTTATTTATAAAATTGTTATTATGTTTATAAATAAATGATTAACTATGTCTTTCTTTACTAGAAAACAAATCGATTTAACTTTGATTGCTTTATTTTTTCATGAAAGTCAATATTTGTAACGGAAAATTTTAAATTGTTAATATTCACTATTGTTGAAAGCATGTTTATAAACAAATGATCACTTGCTGAGGTTTTCTTGTACCTGCATTGGTTTTTCAGACTTGAAGTGATTTAAAATGATCCTGAAGGATATTTTTAAGCTTTATGCTTATGAAGCATTATTAAATTGCATTTTTAATAACAATTTCTATAACAAAATCTAAATAGGCTGTTTTCCCTTATTAACAAAATATTTTTTCCTTAATTTTTGTCGGAATTACATTACTTGTTGTAATTATTAAACAAAATTGGTGAAAAGTTTATTTGCATGATTGTTTTGAAACTGGATATGAGAGATTAAATAACAATATCTGTAATTTTTAATAATCATTTCTATACAAAATTGTCTCAATATTCTGTTTTTCCGTGAAAAATTACTTTTTCTTTAATTTTGTAAATGAGAATTTGTTTAAAAAAATTGTATAACACCTAATAATTAGGTTATTTTATCTCATATATTTGAATCAATTGTTTGAACAATTAAAATATGAATAATTTTAATTAAAATTATACACATTTCCAAATAACTGAAAGCATGAAAAAACTATTGTTTATAATAGTTTGTTATTAACAATGTAAAATTTGCCGTGTAAATCTGTGAATTTAGTTTCCTTAAAAAGCAACTATCACTTATGACCATGAAAAATTATTATTAGGCAGGATTTTTCGAAAACACGCATACCGTAATTAACAAATTAATATTTCATAAACTATTAGTCGCATGGGTTCGACTAGAAACTATTTTAAGGGTTTCTTCGTGCCCTACAAATTGAGTTCTGTTAACTTTTGTCCTATTTCTTAACCGCAAGCATCGATTAAAACAAACGTTGAAGACTTTCATTTTTACTGCATTATAAATGAATTTTTTCAAACAAAAAAATTCGATTTAAATTTCATTCTGCAAGAAATAGTAATTTGTTTGGACCATCAGTCTGTATTTGAAGAATTAACTACACTTGGGAAGTTATAATAATTATGATCGATGATTTATTTAACAAATTGTTTTCATAGGAAGAAGAGGAAATAATGGAAAATTATATTAGAAAAAAAAATATCAGGATTAATGTATCTCCAGAGAGAGAGAGAGAGAGAGGATTACTCAAATGTAGGTTGAGTTTTAAAGTTACTAATCCTCTTATAAAGTTTGTATATGGTTGGTAATCCTGCTATCTGCATTTGAAAATAAATTTAAAATTAGTAATTATTCTTATATTATTTAATCTAACAAAGAACACAAATTAAGAGCATTTTTTAAGTTCAAGAGAAAATTGTTTAGATTGAGAAATCTTTGACATAGATTTTGGTAGACAAGGAAAAAAAAAACAAAAAAAAGAAAAATTTTCTAATGACATTTTGAAATTCGGCGACAATGAAAAAGGTCTATAATAATTTTTTTTAGCATTTTGGTGGTCTTGAGTTGTATAGTTAAAACGCCTTTTAAGATTTTATAATTGGAAAGTTTTTGGATTTTGGGTTTTAGACTTTTATAATTTCAAGGTTTCAGCGTTTTAAAGTTAAATGTTTTCAGAGTTTAAGGGCTTTAATACTGTAGAGTTTGAGGATTGTAATGTTTGAGAGATTTGGATATTTGTCGTTTTAGGGCTTTAGATTTTCAAAGTTTAAGGATTTTACGGGCTTAGCATTTTAGGGGTTTATATTTTGAGCGTTTTGGAAATACTATTTCAGAGTTTCATGATTTTAAGGTTTTAGGATTATAGGGGCTTAGGATTTTATGAATTAATGGTTCTGGGTTTTAGGATGAGGGCTGTGATTAGGCTTTTACGATTTTAGAGTTTTAGGGCTTCAATGTTTCATGGATTTAGGGTTTTAGGGATTAAGCATTTTAGAGTTGCAGAGATTTAGGATTTTAGGGGCTTAGCATTTTAGGGGTTTATATTTAGAGCGTTTTGGAAATACTATTTCAGAGTTTCATGATTTTAAGGTTTTAGGATTATAGGGGCTTAGGATTTTATGAATTAACGGTTCTGGGTTTTAGGGTGAGGGCTGTGATTAGGCTTTTACGATTTTAGAGTTTTAGGGCTTCAATGTTTCATGGATTTAGGGTTTTAGGGATTTAGCATTTTAGAGTTTCAGAGATTTAGGATTTTAGGGGCTTAGCATTTTAGGGGTTTATATTTTGAACGTTTTGGAAATACTATTTCAGAGTTTCATGATTTTAAGGTTTTAGGATTATAGGGGCTTAGGATTTTATGAATTAATGGTTCTGGGTTTTAGGGTGAGGGCTGTGATTAGGCTTTTACGATTTTAGAGTTTTAGGGCTTCAATGTTTCATGGATTTAGGGTTTTAGGGATTAAGCATTTTAGAGTTGCAGAGATTT
>NC_046662.1:2875333-2884394 GCF_010883055.1 Belonocnema kinseyi | reverse complement strand
GTTTTAGGATTATAGGGGCTTAGGATTTTATGAATTAACGGTTCTGGGTTTTAGGGTGAGGGCTGTGATTAGGCTTTTACGATTTTAGAGTTTTAGGGCTTCTGTGTTTCATGGATTTAGGGTTTTAGGGATTTAGCATTTTAGAGTTTCAGAGATTTAGGATTTTAGGGGCTTGTCGGGTTTTAGAATTTTATTACTTTTGTGTTTTAGAATTTCAAGTTTTATGGGTCTTAGAGTTTGAGGATTTGAGAGTTACAGAATATTAAGATTGTATAATTCGAGGATTTGAGTGTTTGAGGGATTTAGAGTTTTATGGGTTAAGATTTTTAGGGGTTCAGAGTTTCAAAGTTTTGAGATTCTAGGATTTTATTATTCTAGGGTTTTAGAGTTTTAGCGTTTTAGGGTTACTATTTCAGGGTTTTAAAATTTTACAGTTTTAGAATTTCAGGATTTTAAAGTTTTCGGATTTTATAAAAGGGTTCTAGGGTTTCAGGGCGAGAGCTATACTTAGGCTTTTAAGATTTCAGAGCTTCAGGATTTTAGAGTTTTACTATTTAAATGTTTTAAGAATTTAGAATTGTAAGTTTTTAGGTTTTTAGGGTTTTAGAGTTTCAGAGTTTTAGAATTTCAGAATGTTAGTATTTAAGGGCTTTAGAGTTTTAGGATTTTAGGGGTTCAAGGAGGTTAGGTTTTACATTAATAGGATTTTAGAATTTTAGGGTATTAAGGGTTTAGGATTTCAGGGAGGTTAGAGCATGGAAATGAAAATAAAAATTTCCAATGCCAGTTAAAAAGTTCCATAGAAAATAAGCCACTTTTAGCAGATGTAAAAATTAATTTTTCTTTAAATATTACAATATTTAATTAATTAATATAATTAAAAATTCAAATAAACTTTTATGCCATACTTTCTGAGTCGCTAGTTAATAATTGAACGACCCCTAATTAGATATTTGATGGAAAATCAATGGAATCTTTTTTCTTAGTTGATCCCATTAAACATGGAATTTTCTTTAAATATTCATAAAGTAAAGACCTAAATATAGACAGTTTAATAGGGGCTTACTTTGAAAGCTGCTCTTCCTAAAACTCAAATGGAAATCTAATTAGGCGGATTAATTAGAAATCGGGTTTAATTGCTGTGCTACTTTTGAAGCTCTTATGTTATAAAAACAAATTCTTTCTTTTCTTTATATTGTTTTTCTAAAGAAAATATTCAGAAAAATTATTTTTTGTAGGTAATATGATTTTTGTCTGAACAAGCTTTTTTTTAGATTCTCGGGGATGCGATTTGCACGTTTTGTGAATTCAGAATAAGATCGACCGCAAGCGGTGGAATTCGTGAAACAATGCGAAATGCGGCCTCGAGAGCGTCCTAGAAAATTTCATTATCGCGAGGTACCTAAAAAAAGTAATGAATTGGCAAAATGTGAAAAGGCGAGTGTTGAAAATAAAAACAACCCTTTATTGAAAAATAAAAATAATATTTGAGTTGTGAACATTTTTTATTGTTAAAATTTCATAAATTCCAAAAAGTAGAATTAATATAATGAATTTGGATACAAAACAGTTGTCCTTAACCTCTTTTTCGAGTCAAACATAACCTCTTTCAGTTTTATTTATTGATTTTTTGCCTAAATATAACAAATTTTGTATAAATTGTATACAAAGCGGTAAAATGAAACGTCCTGTGAAAATTAAGACAAAAATTATATAAAAATTATAAGGGTTAATAATTTGCTTAAAAGGTGTAAATATTGTAGGTAAAATTTAAAAATATATATACTTAGTTTTTAAGTAGCCACCCTATCTTAAATATTATTTTTCTTTAAAACAAAAAAATACATAGCTTTAGAGTTTTAGGATTTTAGATTTTGGGGGTTTCAGTGTTATAGAGTTTTATGGTTTCGGAGTTATCGTGTTTTAAGATTTTAGGAATTTAGTATTTTAGGGTTTAAATGTTGCAGAGTTTTAAGTTTTTAAAGTATTAGGGACTAAAAGTCTCAGGAATTTATGGTTTGAATGTTTTAGGATGAGTGTTTAAATTTATAGTTAGGGGTTTCGTGTTGAAGCTTTTTAAAATTTTATTGTTTTGAACATTTCGATTTTCAAGGCTTTAGATTATGAAGGTTTGAAGATTAAAAAGTTTTAGGATGTTGTAACAATTGGGTTTAAGAGTTTTAAGTTTTAGGGTTTTACGATTTAAGGATTAGTAAGTTTCAGACTTTAAATATTTTATAGTTTTAGGATTTTAGAAGTGTAGGATTTAAGGGTTTTATAATGAAGGTCAGTGTTACAGGTACCGTTAAGGTTTTTGCTTTTGTAGAGTTTTAGGATTGGAGGGTTGAAACACTTTCGTCTTTAAGGGATTTCGAGTCTTGGGGTTTTAAATCTTTAGTGTTTTAGTGTTATAGGATTTTAATTTTAAAGAGTATTAGCATTTTCGGCTTTTAGTTTTTTAGGGTCTTGAGGTTTCGGATTTTAAAAGTTTTAGGGTTGTGTGTTTTAAAGGTTTCAGTGTTTCGGGATATTAGTGTTTTAGAATTTTAGAATTGAAGGACTTTAAAGTTTCAGTTATTTAGGGTCTTAAGGTTTAAAAGTTTTAGGATATAATAGTTTTAGTGGCTTATTCTTTTGGGCTTCTAACGTTTAGAGATTTACGATTTTAGGAGTTTAAGAGGATTAATTTTTCAAGGTTTTAGTGTTTTAGATTTTTCAAGTTTTAGGGCTTAGGTTTTTAGGGTCTGAAAGCTTTCGAGTTTTAGGATGTAACGTTTTAGGGTTTTATGATTTTGTGATCCTCGAGTTTTGGTATTTAAAGATTTTAAAGATTTTGAGTATCAGTATTACAAGTTTTTATATCTGTAGAGTTTTAAAGTTTCAGGGATTAAGAGCCTTAGAGTTTTAGATTGTTAATGTTGTAGAACTGGAGGATTTACGGGTTTTAGAATCTAAGGATTTAGAATTTTAGAATTTCAGTTTTTTAGTTTTTTGGGGGGTTTTTAGGATTATAGGATTTTGTAGTTTAGAACAGTGTGTATCAATTTTTTTTAGTTTTATGATTTCAGGGTTTTACAATTTTAGCACTTAATTGTTTTAGAGTTTGAATGTCGTAGGGTATTAAGGTTTTAGGATTGTCAGATTTTCAAGATTTATGGCAGTGTGTTTGAAAAGTTTCAATATTTTACAGTTTAACAGTTTTATGATTTTGTGGTTTAAAAGTTTTAACATTTAAGGGTTTTAGAGTTATAGTATTTTCAGGTATCAAAGTTTTAGGGTTTTAGAATTTAGGAGTTTTAGGGTTTTGGTGTTTTGGGGTTTTAAGGTTTTAGAGTTTTTTAATTTTAGCAATTTTCGGGGGTTAAGGTTTTCAACTTTTAGGGTTTATGTTTTGAGGATCTAAAGGATTTAGTGTTTTACGATTCATAGTTTTAGGGTTTCAAAATTTAAGGGATGTCAGAGCATCAAGATTAAAAAAATTTCAATGCATTTTTGTACCACCCTATTGTGAAAATGAAGAAATAAAAGTGGGAAGTTTATGATTTAAAAGTTTTATCAACTGTGATGAAAGTTTCTAAAGTTAATAAAGCTTGAGGAAGTTCTAAGAGTAAAAGGAAGTACAGAAAAGCAGCCATTTGACGACAGGTAAAAGAAATTAAATGGGACTTGGTCAATGTTTCGCTCGCAATCTAACTTTCCAGAACTCCATCGAAACTGATCTGTATCAGTAGACTTTGGCTGTCCTGCGAAACTATTGCACTAACATTAAACGTAAACCAGTTGCATTATGCTGCACTTGAGTCTCAACTCTCAACTCTTTAGTAAAAACGATTGATAACATGATAGTTTTAGAGCTTCAGGGTTTTCTTTCTAGTATTTTTTAGTTTCAGGTGTTTTAGAGTTCTAGAGTTTAAAAGGGTTTCAGGGTTATAGTGTTTTAGAGGATTAGGGTTTCAGCGTTTAAAGGTATTATGGTGTCAGGGTTTTTTGAGTTTAAGGGATTGAAATATTTATAGGTTTTTTTGTTTTGTTTTGGAGTTTTAAGGGTTTAGGATTTTGGGGCTTCTTGTGTTATAGAGCTGATCTATTGAGGTTTTAGAGTTTTAGTATATTAGGATTTAAGGGCTTTAGTTTTGAATCATTTTTGACTAATACATTAATTATGTTATACTAATGTATGTGTTACACTATGAATATAGTCTATTTAGACCATATTTCTTTGGACATTTAATATTTACAAAATTTAACATGGAAAATAAAGTCCGGCTGACACCTGCCAAGTTAATATCAAATGACTCTAAGAGTTAGTAGTTTTAAAATTTTAGAGTTTCACAGTTTCAGATTTCTATTAATTCTAGAGGGTCAGGGTTAAGGCTTTGTAGAATTTTATGGTTTTAGGAGTTCGAAATTTAAGAGTTTAGGATATAAAGAGTTTTAGGTGTTTAAAGATTTAGGGTTTCTAGTTCTGTAAAGATAATATCTAAGGGTTTTAGAGTTTTATGATTTTAGAACGTTAGAGTTTCAGTTTATTTTTTCATTTTAGGGGTTTAAGGTTTGAGAAATTTGCGATCTTAGGATTTAAGTATCAGGGCTAGTGTTACGTTTTTAGCATTTTCGGGTTTAAAGATTTATAATTTTAGGCTGTAATTATTTCAAGGTTTTTGGATATTAGAGATGTAGAGTTTTTGGATTTTAGAGTTGAACAAATTTACGATTTTATAGAAAATAAGTGTTTTAGGGTTATCAGATTGTGAAAGCTTGGGGTTATTGAAATTTAGGGTTCTAGAGTTTTAAGGTAAGGGCTGCAGCTATGGTTTTAAGATATCATGGTTATTAGATTTAAGGATTAGGATTATAGAGTACTACGATTGGAGGGTTCTAAGATTTTAGAGTTTGAGGGTTTTAGGCTATTAGGGTTAGGGTTAAGGATAGGTTTTAAATAATTCAAAGTAATTCAAAGTAATAATCTATTTTCTAAGAATACTTTTTAATATTTAAACAAAGTGAAAATGTTCAAAAACATTTAATTTATTTAAATATTACATTTTTGCCATTCTTGGACAGAATAGACTATTTTTAGGAACTACTTTCTTTATGTTTATGTATATTTTACTATGAATCTTGACTATTAAGAGACATTTTTGTACATTTTTTCAATTGAAAAAAATGTAGGTTAAAAGGTAAAGTACGACTGACGCCTCTGCGATCAATATCAGGTGACCCTATTCAAATGATGAAAAATTCAAAAAATCTTGTAAATATTTTTTTAGTTTTTTATAGATAATCCGACTTTTTCCATCTTTATGTACCCTTTTCAAATAAATATATTGCCTCAATTTCCCTTATTTCTCGTCCATCCAACCATCATTATTTGAAATCCTGAGCGTGCCGAGTCATCTGTTATTCATTGCAGTTGATCCTATGTGCACACTATTCTGGACATGGCTTTAAATAAAGATGGATTGAGACTCCATTTCAAATAGAGATTCAGAAAAAATAATTTCCTTCGGGTTAAGACTTATGTTCAGGGGTAAGGTTAGGAGTATAGTTGAGGTTAGAGATAGGGTTTTATGGGGTTTAAATTTTATGTTTAAGGTCAAGTTTAGTGTGAGGATTACGGTTATGTTAGGGTTTGTGTCGGTATTGTTGTTAGTGGGATTGTAGGGATATGTTTAGAGTTAGGGATATGGTTTTAGGGTTTGAAAATTTTATAATTAAGGTCAAGCTTCGTGTTGGGGTTGAGGGTACGTTTAGAGTTTGTGTTGGTATTGATGTTAATGTCAGTGCTAGGGATTAGTTTATTAATTTAGATAGCGTTTTTAAATGTTATGTTTAAAGTCAAGGTTAGTGTTAGGGTTACCTGCCCATTTAGGGTTTGTTTTAGTGTTGGTGTTTGTGTAAGTCTTAGGGACAGATTTAGGGTTAGGGAGAGGGTTTTAGAGGGTTTGAATTTTATAGCTGAGGTCTGGTTTGATATTACGGTTAAGCGTACGTTTTGGTAACGGTGCTAATGTTGGTATTGATATTTGTGATTGGGTTAAGTTTGAGGTTAGGGTTAATGGTAGGCCTAGATGTAGGTTTTGAATTAGCGTGTGTGGAAGACTTAGTGTTGGTGATGGTATTGCTGTTCGTGTTGGTCTTAAGGTTAATTTCAAGTTTAGGGTTACGTTTTTATTAGTTTAACTTTTAAGGTTAGGCTTAGTTTTAGGGCTTACGAGATTTCAAGATGCATGCTTAAGGTTAGCGTTAGGATTACAGGTAAATTTAAGGTTAGTGTTTTTGTTATTACTGGTGTCAGTCATGGCGTGGGTTGTATATTGATATTTGTTTTTATGATAGTGTTGGTGTTGACGTTAGGTTTATGACAAGTGTTGGGTTAATAGTTAGGGATATGGGCTTAGGGGGTTTGAATGTCATGGGTAAAGTCAAGGTTAGTATTAGGGTTAAATGTATGTTTAGGGTTAGTGTTTGTGTTGCTCGTATATTAAAGTTGAAGTGGCGGTTAGGTTTTTGGTGAAGGATGTAGGTTTAAGGATTTTTAATATGGCGAAATTCAGGGTTAGTGTAAGGATTAGGGTTAGCTACAGGGTTTTTAAGTTTTGAATTTTATTGCAAATGTCAAGATTAGTGTTAGGGTTTAGTTGTACGTTTAGAAATAGTGTTTTTGCTGATTTTAGTGTTGGTGTTAATATTCGGTTTAGATTTAGATTTGTGGTTATGCTTCGAGTTATGGTTAGGGTTATGGTTAGGATTAGGGTTGGGTTCGGATTAGGGTTAGGTTTAGGGTTATGGTTAGGATTAGGGTTATGGTTAGGATTAGGGTTATGGTTAGGGTTAGGGTTGGAATTGGAGCTTTCTTGATATAAAACGCTAGTTCTAAAATATAGTTTTGAACTATATATCCAAGAGCAATTCATTAGTTTCGAAAAAATTGGCCAATTTAAGTATGTGTTTTTGTTATTTGAAAGACCTTGCCCCTGAATGATATAATCTGATTTTCGCCCTTGTTCTGAGAAAATAGGTACCGCTTCACTTTTCAAGGTCACTCTATCAGGACAATCGAGGGACAAATTCAATCTCAAGATTGAGTCCTCCTGGGATTTGTTCTCAAGCTTTTACGTTCGACAGAACTGTCAATGGTAACCCGATTAATGAAAATCAAGTTAGAAACTCGGATAAGTTCTGGGATTCGTGTTTCTTGTCTTTGAAACAAAATATTCGAAATACGAAATTCTTGAAATTAAACAATTTTCCACAATTCCGAATTTGTTAAATAATAAAATACATTAACTAACTTTTATTTGTTAAACATAGTTTTTATATTATTCTGAGGGAAAAAGAGAAATTTTAGACAGTAGGAATTTTAAATTTAAATAAAATTGTATTTAACGCTACACCCTATATTTTATACCTGCAGATATCGATTGGAAATGGTTCGAAGTGTGAATGGGCTTTTAGAGCCGACACACTGTTTGAGTGGATGGTTACTGATGTTCACTGGTGTCCCAGTACTGCTGAAGTTTGATTGTTCCATCTTGCCGTAAATTTTATTGGATAATTTCAACGAATTGCTCTAGACTAGTGCTTCACTTGCAAATGAGAAATGGGCTGTGCAATTGGATGTGAGCTTTCAATGTTTATTATTCAGTGCAAAAATAAAATAAAAATAAAGTCTCGTGTTCGATTGCTATATTTATATTTTATTACTCTTGTTTGAGAGGAGAAATATTATAGATGGGATATCTTGAAACTTTTATTCTCAATAAAAATGAAGATTTTTATAGACAACGTTGAAATTTATTATTCAAATAATTCAAAAACATGTATCGCTCAAGCGTATATATTGCTGAAGCCTTATTAGAGCCCAAGCGTCAATATTCCTCAAGCCTAAACCTCGAAAAATAACGGCAAATAAGTAGAATCACAAAAAATGAAGCTTGAAATCGTTTGTTTAAAATGAGCCTGAGAAACTGTAAAAATTTTCAATGGGCTTACAATTATCATAAAAAATGTAAGTCAAAAATTGTTCGACGGACCGGGAATGACACTCTTTTGTCTCTTTTTTTGTTTTGGAGATATTGCGCGAAAAGTGAGTGTCCATTTTTAATCACTAGTTTTTCAGGTGACCTGATACTCCCGAATACTATTGTAAATAGCGCTTAAGCGTTATTATCGTCTAAAAGATAAAATCACTCAAGCGTACAAATCGCTGAAGCGTTAATATCGGCTGGGGAGAGTTGGCAAAAGGGTTGATTTTACACTAAGAGTTGATTTTTTGGCCGGAAATAGCTAGAAAAGGAGTATTTTTTACCGAATGACGATTTCTTGCGACTGGAAAGAGCTGAAAAAGGTGTTTTCTTACTTAGGGTTGATTTTTCGACCCAGGAGAGTTATAAATAGGGCATTTTTGCAACCAAGGGTGAGTTTTGGTCATCGGTAAGCTGGAATCGGAGTATTATCATTCTTTAAAGCAATTTTCAGGCATAAGAAGAGCCGGAAAAGGGGAATTTCTCACATGGGGCTGATTTTTTGGTCGATGTGGGGGGGGGGCGTTGAAAAAGGTTTATTTGTAGAATTTAGGGTAATTTTTTGTATTGAGTGAGAGGGGAAAGGATTACTTTTATACCAAGAGTTGATTTTTTAAGGTGGGAAGAACTAGAAAAGTGATTTTTTTCACTCATGGTTAATTTTTGGGAATGGTAGAATTAGGAAAGGGGTATTTTGTATATATAAGGCTAATTTTTCGGTCTGGAAAGAGCTGCAAAAGAACTGTTTTTACAATAAAGGGAACATTTTGAATCTAAGTGAGCTACTATAGAAGTATTTTCATTTTTGGTGCTGATTTTTAGCTTGAGGAGAGCTAAAAAGGGAATATTTCTCTCTTATGGTTAATTTCTTGGTCTGAGAGATCTGGAAAATGGGTATATTTACAAAAAGGCGTGATTTTTTTGTCCTAAAATTGAAACAAGGGTATTTCTCCCCAAGGGGAGATTTTTTAGCCTGAGGAGCTAAAAAGGGGGTGAGATTTAAAAGAATGATTCTCATACTTAGGGTGGATTTT
>NC_046662.1:2866651-2875233 GCF_010883055.1 Belonocnema kinseyi | reverse complement strand
GCATAGAAAAGCTGGAAAAGGGTAATTTTTTCGCCCTAGGGTAATTTCTCGGCCTGGAAAGATCCAAAAAGGGATATTTTTTGTACTAGATGAGTCGGGAAAGGTAAATTATGATAAATATATGATGATAGGATATGATAAATTATGATTAATTATGATTGGGCATAGAAAAGCTGGAAAAGGGTTATTTTTGCGCCCTAGGGTAATTTTTCGGCCTGGAAAGATCCAAAAAGGGGTATTATTACAATTAGGGGTGAGTTTTATTCCGGTTGAGCTGAAATGGGAGTATTTTCTTACGCAGGAGTGATTTTTAGACTCAAAGAGAGCTGGGAAAGGGGAATTTCTCCTGAAGGTTTGATTTTTTAGCCTGAGGTGATGAAAAAGTGGTATTTTTAAAAATTGGGGTAATATTTGATCCTCAATGTGCTGGAAAAGGATTATTTTTATACTCAAGAAAGATTTTGATACATAAAAAGGACTCCAAAAGGGATATTTTTCGCTGATGGTTAACTTTTTGGCCCGTGAGAGCTGGAAAAGGGGTATTTTTACACTTAATGGCGATTTGTTTGGCCTGGAGAGAGCTTTAAATGGGCTTTTTTACAATTGTTATTTTTGTTCTTGAATGAGCTAGATAAAAAGAACTTTTATACTTAGAGTTGATTTTTGGGCTGGGGGGGGGGGGCTGTAAAAGGCGTATTTTCATAATTAGGAATGATTTTTTGTACTAGGTGAGCAGAAAAGAAATATTTTTATACTAAAGAGTGATTCATAGGCTTGAAAACTTCTAGAAAAGGGATATTTCACACCTATAAGTAATTTTTTTGACTAGGAGAGCTAGAAAAGGGTTATTTTTAGGCATGGAAAGAGCTGAAAAAGGGGAAATTTTGACTAAGGGTTAATCTTTGAACCTAAGGAGCTGAAAAAGCGGTTTTTTTGCCACTAGGGGTGATTTTTTGTCCTGAATAATCTCGAAAAGTATTTGCTTCATTCTAAGGGGTTATTTTTAGGCCCGAGACGATCTAGAAAAGTTCAGTTTTTCTTTTATTGATCATTTTTGGCCTAAAAGGGTTGGTAGAGAGGTGTTCTTACACTAAGGGGTGATTTTTTTGGCTCAGAGAGAACTGGGAAATGGATATTTTAACACTAAGGGATGATTTTTGGTCCTGAATAAGCTGGAAAAGAAGTATTTTCATATTTAGGGATGATATTTTGGACTCAGAGAACTGGAAAAGGAGTATTTTTACACTCAGAGGGGATTTTTTTTCGACCTAAAGAGACCTGGAAAAGGGGTATTTTCACAATTAAAAATGAGTTTTGGTCCTAAATGAGTTGAAAAAGAAGAATTTTTATACTTAGGGATGATTTTTCTGGCATGGAGAGAGTTGGCAAAAGGGCTTCACCACAATTGAGGATGATTTTTGTTCCCACATGAGCTTGGAAAGAAGGATTGTTACAATTAGGGATGATTTTTATCCAGGGTAAGCTGGAAAAGCATTAATTTTATACCAAGAGGTGATTTATAGACTTGGGAAGTTCCAAAAAAGGGATATTTCTCACCTATAGTTAATTTTTTGGCCTAGGAGAGCTGGAAAAGGGATATTTTTACGCTCAGGTAATTTTTTTGGCCTAGTAATAGCTAAAAAATGGGTATTTTTACAATTAGACGTCAGTTTTATTTTCGGGTGAGCTGGAATAGGCGTATTTCTATAAGCAGAGGTGATTTTTAGGCCCGAAAAGAGCTGGAACAGGGACATTTTAAAGTGAGGGTAGATTTTAGAACCTAAGAAGCTGGAAAGGGGGTATTTTTAGAAATTGGGATGATTTTTTGTCCTGAAAGAGCTGGAAAATCATTATCTTCATACTAAGGGGTGATTTTTAGGCCCAGGAAGAGCTGGAAAAGGGATATTTTTACACTTGAAGTTGATTTTTGGATATGGTGAGAACTGGAAAGGGGGAATTTTTACACTTCGCAGTGATTTTTCAGCCTACGAAGAGTTGGAAGAGAGATATTTCTCAAATAGGGTTGATTAATTGGCCTTAGACAAAGGGGTATTTTCAAAATTAGGGTTGAATTTTTTGGGTCTTGGAGAGCTAGATGAGGGATATTTTTACAATTAATGGTGATTTTTGGTCATAGAAAGAACTTGAAAAGGGGTATTTCTTAGAATCAGGTTTGATTTTTGGTCTTGAGTGAGTTGGAAAGGGAGTATTTTTATACTAGGTGGTCATTTTTGGACCTGGAAAGATCTGGAAACGGAGTTATGCAATCCGTTGATTGTTTATGGGGTGTATAGGTAATTTTTTATAGTTACACAGGGCGTCAACGGATCGAGTACTGTAATTTTGTGATTGTGAATTCTCTTTTGTTAAAACTCTTTCGGTTTTAATGATCACGTTCTTTATACGTATCTCGTGCTTCGAACTCGATTTGGTCCAAAATGTCAAGCTTTCTACATTATGCGCAACACTTTTATATCAAATATAGTACATTTTTATGTAACATCTTTACAAAATAATTAAAATTCATAATATGCATAAAAATTAAATCATACCAATTCGTATTTCCTTGTTTTTATAATTTTTTAAAATAATTTTTAATCTTGTTTTTTACGATTTAAAAAAATTACTGAGCATCTGCATAGGGTCTAATAAAGGAACCTATATAGGGCCCTATACAGGAACCTGTATAGAATCCTATATAGGACCCTATATTCTTTTTCGTCTTTTCTGTACTTTTTTAAAAAATTCAATTTTTTAAATTTTAATGTTGTTTTTTACGAATAAAAACAAAAACTACGTCCTATCGAAAAGTGATTCATAACAAATTTGTGGATCTTTCCAGGGCGCGCAATGTCAGCTTATTTTTTTTTACGTATCTTGCATAGTTTGACCAAAAAATGGAATTTTGAGATTTTTCATTATTTTTGGTACGACCAAATTTTTAATTTTCAACTTTTCGACCAAATTAAAAAAGTTGTTATGATAATCTTGTAGGGCTTTCAAAAATCAACGCTTTTCTTCTTGTGACTTTTTTTCATATCATGCGTTGTTTAGCTTAAAATGTTCATTTTAGTTTGTTTTTTTGGATTTTAAAAATGCTCTACCTCTGATAATTTTGTTTTTATAGAAAAAAGTCATTAGGATAAATTGTTTGAGTTTTTGAGTACTATGAATGAATTTACATAGAATTTTGAAATTAAAAAAAAATGCGGTTCAAAAAATTTTGAAAATACGCTCACTTTTGGAATTTTGATTAAAAATAGCTGGCTTACAAACTTGTTCTTTAATTTCAGGCTTGAAAAAAGTGTACCAAAGTAGAATCCAATTTGATCAATTTTTTGAAAGTTATCGTGCCTACAGAATACAGACTACAGACTACAAACTACAGACTGCAGATAGACAGACACCTTCGTAAAAATCGTTTTTTTTTTCTGGCTCAGGGGGTCTCAAAACGTGAAAATTTGGTAAACAGACAAAGTGAAATTTTACATAAAATCTGAATCCGAAAATCAACTTTTTACTATGGCGTCTGGCTGTGTCTGTCCGTCCGTCCGGCCGTCTATACGTAAATACGATAACTCTCGAAAAAATGAACAGATCAAATCCATCTTTGGCACATTTTTTTAAGGTCCTGAAAAAAAGGACGCGTTCGTTAACCAGCCATTTTTGATAAGAATTCAAAAAGTGAGCGCATTTAAAAAATTTTTGAGACCAGTTTTTTCTGAATATAAAAATTTTTTGCATCGATATTCATAGAATTAAAATGGAAAACCAATTTATCCTGAAAACTTTTTACGATGAAAAGAAAATTCTCAGAGTTATAGCATTTTCAAAATTTTTTTAATCAACCGAAATTCGCCATTTTACGCCAAAAAATGCATGATAAGGAAAAAAGTAAAGAAAAGGAAAACAATATTTTTTAAAAGCCCTACAAGTCTGTTATAATAAATTTTTGGATTTTTTCGGAAAATCGAAAATTTTAATTTTGATTGTACAAAAAATAATGAAAAATCAAAAATTCCATTTTATGGTCAAACTATGTAGGATACGAAAAAGGGCGAATTACCAAATATTGTTATCCTAAAAAAGATCTACAATTTCTATAATAATCACTTCTTGATAGAATGAGTACTTTTTGTTTTATTCGTGAAAAATAACATTGAAAATAAAAAAAATAAATAAAAAATGTGTGGAAAAACGACGAAAGTTACAAGAAAAAAAAAATTAACAAAACCTGAGATATTGAGTTTTGAGAAACTTAATCTTAAACTCTACTTAATTAAGTAGACAATTCAGAATATGAAGACGATTATTATAATAAGAATTATTAATTATTATTAATTATATAATTTTATATTATTAAATATATAATTATTATTATAAGAATTATTATTTTTTCTGGCTGCAAAATCATCTTTTTGGTTGTGAACTAATTCCTGTTTACTGAAAATTTAATAATTATATTTTTTATTTTACACTTTTTTAACATTTAAAAGAGATCTTTTTGATCAATTAAATATTTTTTATTTAATTTCTTACTATACTTTTAAATTCTTGTCTCTTTTCATGGAAAGAATTAAATTTATTCTGAATTAGTATTAATTGAGAGTGCACTAATTTTAAATTCTGAGCGAGGCTGGATTTTCAATTAATATGCACCTGGGAATTGATTTCACGATCAAAGCTGTAGTGGTGATCTACTACTTGTCATTAAATGGGGAGGCATAAATATATAGGTCAGTAGAGCATCCGAATCGTCACCCCTAGTGGAATGAATTTTATGATTAAAATATAAAAAAGTAAAATATATATTCTTAAAGTAAATGAAATATTTGCAATTGATAATGATAAAAAATTTGGGACAAAGTAAAATGAGGATAATTAAAAAAAATTTTTTTTCGTCATATCGAAAATTTCGACTCAAATAATATTACGAGGTCTGGTGTTAATTCTACTCTTTTTCCAGCAGTGAAGTCAAGTTCAAATATCCCCGAACGAAATTAATCGCTTTTGCTTCTACGCTGGCTTATCCTTGATGAAACTTTTCTCTCGATAACAATAAAAAAAGTGCAAAAACTTTTATAATTTTTTACTTGAGCTGGACAATGCGATTATTACTTGCAGGAATTTTTATTCTCATTAAATTTATTTTACACATTCAATTTTTAATCATCTTCTCCAATTATGAAATTCATGTAAACGATGTTTTACTGATAATATCATCAGTAATTAAAATGGAAGATTTTGATTTTCAGAAATATTGCTGTCTTTTTGCTCATTTTTAACATTTTTGAAAATTTTCCTATTTTATTGAAAACTCTTTTAGTTTAGTTAAAATTAAATTTTTTAAACTGATAATTTGAATATTGTATTTAATATTTTTAATTGTTCTTTTCTGGTTGCAAATTCATCTATTTGTATGTAAATTCAACAATTTTTTGGAAAATACTTTATTTCTGGTTGTGAATTAACTTTTTTCAACTTAAAATTTAACTATTCTATTTTCATTGTAATTTTTGTTTAGTTTCCAATTCATAAATTTAGTTGAAAAATTAAATGTTGCGTTTAAAAATTTTGTTGTTAAAAATTAATTTTTTAAATTGAAAGATGAACTATTCCATTTTTTGTTCTAAATTTACCTTTTTCAGTTGAAAAATTAACCATTTTGTTAAACATACCTTTTTTTGTTGCACAATAATTTTTTTGAATAGAAATTTAACCATTCCATTTATTATTTTTAAGTTTGTTTTTTCCTGGTTGCAAATCCATCTTTTTGGTTGTGAATTAATTTCTTTCAACTGAAAATTTAATCGTTATTTTTTTATTTTACATTTTTTTCGTTCTATATTGCTCTTTTTGGATAAAAATTTAGTTATTTTGTTGAAAATATTCTTTTTTGTTAAAATTAATTTATTAAATTGAAAGATGAACTATTTTATTTATTATTTTAAGTTTATCTTTTCAGTTGAAAAATTAATCTTTTTGGTTGTAAATTTTCCTATTTTAATTTAAAACTTTTTTTTGTGAATTAATTTTCTTTTATTGAAAATTTAACTATTATATTTTAATTATTTTGTTAAAAAAATTCTTTTTTTTAAAAAGTATTTTTTTAAATTAAAAGTTGAAATATTCCATTTATTATTTTAAATTTGCCTTTTTTAGTTGAAAAGTTAATCTATTTAGTTGTAAATTTACCTATTTATTTGAAAAAACTTTCTTTTTTGGTTGTAAATTAATTTTCTTTTACTGAAAATTGATCTATTCCATTTATTACTTTAAAGTTTTTTTCCTGGTTGCAAATTCATCTTTTTGGTTGTGAACTAATTCCTGTTTACTGAAAATTTAATAATTATATTTTTTAGTTCTATATTGATCCATTTGGTTGAAAATTAACTATTTTGGTGAAAATATTTTTTTGTTGAAAATTAATTTTTAAAAATAAAAATTTAACTATTTCATTTAGTATGGTGAATTTATTTTTGAAAATTCAACATTTTTGTCGATAATTTGTCTTTTCTTTCATTGAAATTTTTACTTTATCCTTGAAAACTAACTTTCGTTCTTAAAAAATAATATTTTCGATTTAAAAGATCAACTTTTTTGTCGAAAATTCATTTTGTTTACCTTAAAAATAAGTAATTGGTTAAAAATTCGACAGTTTACTTAAGACTTCATTCTGTTTTATTGAAATTTCTACTTTTTGTTTGAAAATAACTTTTTTGTTAAAAAATAATACTTTCGCGGTTAAGTTTGATTTTACGGTTTAAAAAATCGATAATTTGATTAATTTTTTTTTTACAAAAAATCTTTTTTGGTTGAAAATCCAACAGTTTGCTAGAGAATTCATCCTTTTCCGTTGAAATTTTTTAATATTTGTTTGAAAATGAATTATCTTGTTGAAAAATAATATTTTCGTTTTGAAAATTCAAGATTGTTGTATAAAATTAGTTTTTTTTTTGTTTGTTATTCCCCAAATCGCCTAAAAAGTTATCTTCTTGATTGAAATTTTTAACTATTTTGTAGAAGATTAATATTTTTGTCTTGTAAATTGAACAATTTAATTGAATTTATTTTTCTGGTTTGACTATATAATTTCTTTTGGTTTAATATACGACTCTCTTGTTGAAATTTTTTAAATTTTAATTTGATCTCTTTTGCTAGACTTTTTTATGGACGGATAATTTTTTTTGAAGATTTTCAATTCCTTAGGACTTACGGGAAAAATTTTATTTTGAGATTAAAGGACAATTCCAATTAATTATATAATTCTTAAATTTTTAAATCAAAATAATTAAATTCTTAAGGATTAAAAAAGAAACGAGAATCTCCATATAAGTTAAAAACCTAAAATAAAATAGAAGGAACGAAAAAGAAGGCAACCTTCAAAAACCTTTAAAAAAGAAGGAAGGTTTAAATGATCCAAAAGATTTATAGCACGATATAGAAATATTGGAATATTTCTTTTACCCTTCCATACAAAATTCTTGAAAAAATTCTCTGTCAGCCATATGAAGCTGTAAATCTTGCAGAAACGGGAGTTGGAATTAGGTTAACCTAATGAAACAGTTTTAGAAGAAAAAAAATGTATTTCCAGACAGAGCCATAGAAATTTATATCCCAATATAGGAAAATTGGAATTTGTATTCACCCCCGAAATTAAAAATGTTCTTGAACATTCCCTGTTGATCCTAGAAAGTTGCAAATCTCTCAGAAGTGAAAGTAGGAACTAGGTTAATCTAAATAAATACAAAAAAAAAGGGAAGCAAAAATATATCATCAGATCCATCGAGATTTATAGCGCAATATACAACATTTGTTATTTGGTATCGATCTGTCGAAAAAAATTTCTTTGTTTTCAAAAAGATTATCATTTTCGTAAATTACTTTATTTGGTTGAAAAATTAATTATTTTGTTAAAAATACTTTTTTTGTTAAAAATTAATTTTCTGAACTGAAAATTTAACTATTCCATTCATTTTTTTAAAGTCTGTTTTTCTGGTAGCAAATTCATCTTTTTGGTTGCGAATTAATTTCTTTTAACTGAAAATTTGATCATTATATTTTTTATTTGAAATTTTCTTTAGTTCTATATTGATATATTTGGATAAAAATTTACTTATTTTGTTGAAAATATTGTTTTTGTTAAAAAATTTTTTTTGTAATTGAAAGTTTAACCAATCCACTTATTATTTTAAATTTAAGTTTTTCAGTTGAAAAGTTGAACTATTTGGTTGAAAAACTAACCATTTTGTTGAAAATATTTATGATGCTGTTTTGCTGACTGGAAATTTAACTATTCCTTTTATTATTTTAAAGTTTGTTTTTTTCCTGGATGCAAATTCATCTATTTGGTTGTGAATTAATTTCTTTTAACTGAAAATTTAACTATTACATTTTTTATTGCGATTACAATTTTTTAGTTGCAAATTCCTCTTATTGGTAGAAAAATTAACTATTTTGTTAAAAATACTTTTTTTTTGTTGTTAAAAGTAGTTATTTTGTTGAAAATTCATTTTCTGAACTAAAAATTTAACTATTTAATTTATTATTTTAAAGTCTGTTTTTCTGGTAGCAAATTTATC
>NC_046662.1:2860702-2866551 GCF_010883055.1 Belonocnema kinseyi | reverse complement strand
CTTTTAACTGAAAATTTGATCATTATATTTTTTATTTGAAATTTTCTTTAGTTCTATATTGATATATTTGGATAAAAATTTACTTATTTTGTTGAAAATATTATTTTCTGTTAAAAATTCTTTTTTTGTGATTGAAAGTTTAACTATTCCACTTATTATTTTAAATTTACGTTTTTCAGTTGAAAAGTTGAACTATTTATTTGAAAAATTAACCATTTTGTTGAAAATATTTTTGATGCTGTTCTGTTGACTTAAAATTTAACTGTTCCCTTTATTATTTTAAAGTTTTTTTTTTCCTGGATGCAAATTCATCTATTTGGTTGTGAATTAATTTCTTTTAACTGAAAATTTAACTATTATATTTTTTATTGTGATTGTAATTTTTTAGTTGCAAATTCCTCTTATTGGTTGAAAAATTAACTATTTTGTTAAAAAGACTTTTTTTCTAAAAATGAATTTTCTTAACTGAAAATTTTACTATTCCATTTATTTAATTTTTGAACTTGCAAGCCAAAAAGGCCATTTTTTTATAAATAGTTGAATTTTCGATTTCAATTCTAAATTTTCAACTAAAATGATGAATCTTCAAAATCAAGTAATCAAATTTTCAAACAAAAAGTTGTAATGCTCAACAAACTTACATTTTATATTTTAACGAAAAAGATGTATTTTCAACAAAATATTTGAATTTTCAATCAAATAGACGAATTTTCTAAAGAAAAATGGAATATTATAATTTTCAGTTACAAAACATATTATAAAAAAAATTTTTAACTGAAAATTAAATTTTCAGCAAAAAAAGATGAATTCTTAAATAAAAAAAGAAGTTTTTGAGAAAGAAGTATCACTTTCAACTAAGTAGATGAATTTTCAACCGAAAAAGATGAATTGCCAACAAAAAATGGAATATTAAGTATTTCAACCACATAGGATGAATAAAAAAAACATCAAATTTTCAATAAAATAATTCAATCTTTAACCCGATACATGAATTTTCAGTTCAAAAATTAATTTAAAAAAATGTTTAACAAAAATATAAATGTTTTAAGTAAATATATGAATTTTCAATTAAAATGATGAATTTTCAACAACAGCAAAAAATAGGGTTTAATGAAGTATTTCCATTTTTAAACAAAAAAGTTAAATTTTTAATCATATAAAATAAATTCGTAACAAAAAACCTAATATTTAATATGTCTACCGTAAAAGATAAATTATCAATAAAAAATGTATTATTTAATATTTCAACCAAAGGCGACGAATTGAAAAAACAACAGTCGAATTTTTCAACCGAATACATGAATTTTTAACGAAAAATGGCACATGAATGAATTTTCAGTTAAAAGATTAATTTAAAAAATAAGAACTTTTTAGCAAAAAATAAATTTTTCAACCAAAATAAACCAAAAAAGACGAATTTCCAAGAAAATGGTTGAATATTTAGCCAAAAAATTGATTTTTAAGCAACATTCTCGGAGAAAACTGAAATAGTTGATCTTTCAATCAACAAAGGTTTTACATAAAAAAAACAATTTAACTGAACGAAAAAGACGGATTTTTAATTGAATAGATGGATTTTAAACTAAAAACGGAAAAGTGAAATTTCGAGATAAACAATTAATTTTCAATTAAAAAACAGAATTTTTAATTAAATACCTAGTAGGATTTTCAGCCACAAAAGATTAATTCTGAAAAAACGTGATATTCAATATTTCAAGCAAAAGAAAAGAATTTTCAATCAAACAGATTCATTTTCAACGAAAAATGGAATAGTTAAAATTCAAGGTAAAAATTTAATTTGAAAGAAAAAAACTAATTTTAAACCAAAGAGATCAATTTTTAATTAAAAATGTGAATCTTTAACTGGAATACTTAAATTTGCAGGTAAAAAGATTTTTTGCCGCTTTCAACATTTCAATTTTAAAATATCTAAATTAAAAAAAAATATGAATATTCAACTAAAGATATAATTATTTATAAAAGTATTACGACGTTTTAACCAAGTAATTTAATTCTAACAAAAAATATGAATTGTCTGCGAAAAATATAATAGCTGGTATTTTAACTAAAAAAGATTTTCAATGAAAATTAATTTAAACAAAACAAACGAATTTTCAACAGAATAGATGAATCCTTGACCATAACTGATTTATTTTTAACCCAAAGAGTTTTTGCCAACATTTTTAAAAATATTTTTTACAATTAGGTCAGATATTTTACGTTTTGTTATTGATTGTGGTAAAAAATTTCTTATTTTTTCGAAATCTGCAATAAAATTGATTTTTTTATTAAATTAATAAAATGATTACGAGTTTACTGATAATCTAAAAACACATTTTATTTAAAAAAGATTGGGATACAAAACAATTGTTTTCACAATATGAAGATCTTTTAAAGAAAAACAACTTTTTTTATCAACTGTTTTTCTTATCTCGCTTTTTTTTAATAATATGGATTTTTTTTAGTAAGTGTCAGAAACGTCTGGTTAGTATTTTATGCATTTTCAGAAAGAGGCAGGAGAATGTTTTTTAAACAAATTTGTAAATTAATTTTTAATATCGTAGTTTTAGTGGAGCTCTAATTTTTCGCATTTTTTATTCCCTTTTTGTCATTATTTCCTAGAACTGTTAGAAATATAAAAAAGTTCGTAAAATTGGTAGAATATTATTCCCTAATAAAGTGTATCTGTTTATTGAGATTCTTTTACTATCGCATTTTATTATTATATTATCTCCCCAGGTCCTCTCTCTGGTTTGCCACGCCTGCGTGAACACCGCTTATACCCCCGCAGCTCCTCTCGTCCATCCACGAGGCGTGGCGTCGATTCTCGGAAACACTAAATCCAGAATCACTAAATCGAGATTCGACCACACAAGCACTTACAGTAAATAAACAAAAAAATAATTTTAAACCATTTTTCAGCTTTCTAGCTCGTCCAATTGATATTTAATCAGACTCGCGACCGCGTTCCTCTCATTCACGTTGATTTTATTTCAGCGAATAGGCTTTTATCTCCAGTCCCCTTTTTTCTCGCTTCCCCTTTCGCACATCTTGCTTTTCTTTTTCGTCTGCCTTTATTTTTTATACGCTTTATATGTATTCCTTCTATTTTCCACCCTCCATTCATGACGACTCGACTCCCTTTCAATTGATCTGTAATATGTATTTTTTTTCTCTGTGTGAGTGGAAATTCACACACATAGGACTATAATTAGCACGAGTCATAAAACCAAGCTGTTTGTCTAATGGCGTATAGGAAAAATTAAATTTTTTGTTTTTTATTAACCTACTTAAGATTCTGTGTGAAAGTAGTTGCATTTTCAATTAAAAATTGAAAATTATGAACCTTTAAGCAAAATAGTACATTTTTAACAAGGTGTTCAAAATTTAAACAAGTAGTCGAATTTTTAGCCAAAATAATTAAATTTTAAGCCAATAATTTGCAATTTTAATAATAAAATATTTAATAATAAATTTAAAAATATAGAATTTCTAGCAAAAGATATGGATTTTCAAACCAAGAAAACAAACAACCAGTTGTATTTTTCATAAATAAAAAAACACCAAATATTTTTCAAAAGCGATGTAATTGCTACAAAAAGTTTTTCTTTTTATCCCAAAAATATAAATTTTCTATAAAAAAAGTTCATTTTCAACCAAATAGTTTAATTTTTAACAAAATATGTAAATTTTCAACCAAGAAGACTACTTTTTTACGAAAAAAGACCAATTTTCAACAAAAACTTATGAATTTTCAAGCAAAAAAATTTTCGCCAAAGATTTTTCAGAAAATAGTTCAATTGTTCATAAAGTAGATTTATTTTCATAAAAATAGACAAATTACAAAGGAATCGAAATTTAAACAAAAAAGTTGAATTTTTTAACTCGAAAATATCAATTTTTTACAAAAAAGTTAATTTTCAACCAAATAGTTTAAATTTTAACAACAAGTTTAAACTTAGACAAGTAGTTAAATCTTTAGACAAACAAAAATTTAAACTAAAAATTTGCAATTTTAATAAAAAAGCATTAAAAAATAAATGAAAAAAGATTGAACTTCTAGTAAAAGAGACGAATTTTTAAAGCAAGAAACCGAACAACCAGCTGTATTAAAAAAAATATATTTTCCAAAAAAGATTGAATTGCTACAAAATAGTTTAATTTTTTAATCCAAAAAAATGAATTTTATACACAAATTTTTATTTTTAATCAAATAGTTTAATTTTTAACAAGCAGTTTAACTTTTAATCAAGTAGTTCAGTCTTCAGGCAAAAAAATTTTAACCAAAAATTTTCAATTTTAATAAAAAAAATTGATTGATAAATGAAAACATATTGAATTTCTAGCAAAAGAGTCAAATTTTCAAACCAACAAAACAAACAATCAGTTGTATTAAAAAAATACAAAATATTTTCCAAAAGAAATGCAATTGCTACAAAAAAGTTAAATTTTTTAACCCAAAAATATGATTTTTGTACGAATTCTAAAAGAGGCGAATTTTCGACGAAAAATGTTGATATTTTTTAACACGAAAATATGAATTTTGCACAAAAAAGTTGATTTTCAACCAATTAAATCAACTTTCTATTAAGAAGAATAACAAAACAATTAAAATAAAGAAATATATAAATTTTTCACGAAAAATGTAATTGTTAATAATTAAAAAAAAAAACTTTTAATTTTTAATAAAAATGATTTAAATTCATCCAGGTGGATGAATTTTTAATAAAATAGTACAATCCTCAAATAACTAAGATTAATTTTCAACCAAAAATTTGAAATGTTAATAAAAAAATATTTAATAGCAAAAGAAAAAGATGTAATTTCTAGCAAAACGGATGGATTTTTAACCCATAAGAAGAATTTGCAACAAGATAGTTAAATCCTCAACCAAAAAATATTCATTTTCAACTAAAAATTTGCAGTTTTATTAATATTTAAGAAAAATTTATTTTGTTCTATTAATATATTTTTCAAACGAGTCTACAAAAAAGTGAAAGGTGAAGTTTCACACAAAAAAGATCAATTTTAAAAAAAAATGTTTTATTTGATATCCCAAACCAAAAAATTTTAATTTAGATAAAAAACTGTTGAATTAATCTAAAAAATACAAATTTACAAAAAAATGATAAATAATTAACTTTTTATCAAGAATAATAATTTTCCACCAAAAAAATGTAAATCTTAAGAAAAATTAAAAGGATTTCAAAGTATTTAAAAAAATTCGAATATAATTTTGAAAGATACTTCGAAGATTTGAACAAATTTAGAAAAATTGTAGATTTTTGAAGTTCTATAAAACATCTGAAAGATTAGGACAACATTTTTTTGAGATCCCTGACAAAATTTCAAACGATTTTTTATTTTGAAAAAAATGTATTGAAAACATTGAAAAAGATTTTGAAATATATTTATCATATGCAAAGTCACAAAATTTTAGATTAAATATGATTAATTTTAAAAGATATTTAGAAGTTTTAAATATATTTAAAAATAATTCTCAATGTCATATGATTAAAAAATATTACAAGCAATATTTGATGAAATTTGAATAAGACATTTTTAAACGTAAATTTATTTTTTAAGATTTTGAAATTAAATTGTGAAGCTTTTTAAAAATATTGAAAAGTTTCAAAATAATAAAAAATTCTATTAAGGACCCCTATATAATTTTTAATGACTTTTTTATTTTCAAAAGCTAATTTTTAGAAAGAATTTTGAAAGATTTCAAAAGATTACCAAAAGTATCAAAAAAGAATAGGAAAGAGTAAAGCATAATTTTTTTTTATTTTGTAGATGTTATTAAAAATGTTATTTTAATTAATTTTGAATTATATATTATTATATTT
>NC_046662.1:2843687-2860602 GCF_010883055.1 Belonocnema kinseyi | reverse complement strand
ACAGACAGACAGACAGACAGACAGACAGACAGACAGACAGACAGACAGACAGACAGACAGACAGACAGACAGACAGACAGACAGACAGACAGACAGACAGACCGACCGACAGACAGACAGACAGACAGACAGACAGACAGACCGACAGACACATTCGTAAAAAACTGTTTTTCGGATTCAGGGGGTTTCAAAACGTGGACATTTGATAAAAACTAGGGGGGGGGGGGGTCAAATTTTACAAAAATCTAATACCTATTGATGTTTTGACCTTTAATTTTGAAAAAAATGCGCACAAATGTAGGGTAAACACAAAGACTGAGCGTGTATCGCGAGGTGAATGCATCATCGAGCGTGAAGCGCGAGAATCAATAATCGCGCGCTACAGGCGCGTTCAAACTTGCTAGTCACGCACAAACTTCTAGATAATTTTGGTTAAAGAAACTTTTTTTAAAAATTTGTTTCGCCTTTCGTGTCTTTTTTCCAAAAATTTATTCTAAAAACTTTATTTTTTGATTTTCAATCTTATTTTTTACGATTAAAAGAAAATCTACTCGTCCTATTTAAAAATGATTAATAAGAAATTTATAGATCTTCTTGGGTGAACAACTTTTGCCTTTTAATTTTAGTGCATACTTTGTGTCGTTTTACAACAAATATTTATTTTAAAAAATGTATTAAAATAATTTAATTTTTTTATTTTAAAGGTTATATCTTACGATCAAAGAAAAAACTAAGTGTTCTCTAAAAAATTATTCATGAAAAACTTGAATGAGTATTTATTTTTTTCATAGCTTGCGTTGTTTTTAAAAAAGTAATTTTTTTATTTTGATTCATTTACGAATAAACAAAAACTGTGCATCCTATAAAACAGTAATAATAAACATTTGTAGCCTTTTTTTGGATAAACAAGTTTTTTTATAGCTCATGTCGCTAGCCCAAAAATTTACTTTTCGTACGATAAAATACCAAATTTTTGACCAAATCAAAAAATTTGTTGTGGTAATTTTGTAGGGCCTTCAGAAATTAACGTTTTTTTTTCTCTTGACTTTTGTTCATATCATGCGTTGTTTGGCTTAAAATGTTCATTTTAGTTTGTTTTTTTTGGATTTTAAAAATGCTCTAATTCTGGTAATTTTCTTTTAATAGAAAAAAGTCATAAGAATAAATTGTTTGAGTTTCTGAGTACTATAAATAACAGCAGATAGAATTTTAAAATCTTGAAAAAATGTGATTTTAAAGATTTTTGGTACAATGAAATTTTGAATTTTCAACTTTTCGTCCAAATGAGAAAAGTTTTTAGGACAATCTTGTAGGGCTTTTAAAAATCAACGTTTTTCTTCTCTTGACTTTTTTCGTATCATGCGTTGTTTGGCTTAAAATGTTTATTTTAGTTTTTTTTTTATATTAGATTTTGAAAATGCTCTAACTCTGATAATTTACTTTTTACAGAAAAAAGTCATTGGGAAAAATTGTTTAAGTTTCTCAGTACGATAAATAACCGTTCATAGAATTTTCAAATCGTGAAAAAAATTTGGTTTCAAAAAGTTAAGGTACGATAAAATTTTGAATTTTAAACTTTTCGACCAAATTAAAAAATTTGTTATAATCAACTTGTAGGGCTTTCAAAAATCAACGTTTTTCTTCTCTTGACTTTTTTTCATGGCATGCGTTGTTTGGCTTGAAATTTTCATTTTAGTTTATTTTTTTTGGATTTTAAAAGTGCTTTAAGTCTGATAATTTTTTTTTAATAATAAAAAGTCTTTGGGATAAATTGTTTGGGTTTCTGTGTACTATTATTAACCGTTTATAGAATTTTAAAATCTTGAAAAAATGTGGTTTCAAAAAGTTGAGGTACGATTAAATTTTGAATTTTCCAATTTTCGACCTAATAAAAAAAGCTGTTAGGACGATCTTGTAGGACTGTCAAAAATCAACGTTTTTCTTCTCTTGACTTTTTTTTTCATGGCATGGGTTGTTTGGCTTCAAATGTTCATTTTATTATGTTTTTTTGGATTTTGAAAATACTCTAACTCTGATGATTTTCTTTTTATAGAAAAAAAGCATTAGGATAAATTATTTGGGATTCTAAGTACTATGAATAACCGTTTATAGAATTTTAAAATATTGAAAAAATGTGGTCTTAAAAATTTTAAAACGTGCTCACTTTTTGAATTTTGATCCAAAATAGCTGGTTCACGAACTTGTTCTTTTTTTTAGGCCTTAAAAAAGTGTGCCAAAGCAGAATCCAATCTGAGCAATTTTTTTAAAGGTATCGTGAAATTTTATATAAAACCAATACCTTCTCATTAGATGAGAATGTAGAAATATGCAGATAATAAAAAAAACCTAAATATTTTGTAATCTGTCACGAAGTTTTTTTGAAAGTTTTTTAAAATCTAGAAAGGATTCCGAATGGTAAGCGGATTTTTTGAAAACACATTTTTATAGAATGCAAATGCCTAAAATGTAACGTAAGTTTATATTTTTAATATTTTGAAGATTTTGAATAAACAAATAGTTATTTGAAATTTTTGTTTTTATATTAAAATTAAAATTATTTCTTAAAAAAAGATCCTACTCCATCTTCACTCCATTGGGAAACGAACCACAAAAATTTTAATTTACAATTAAAATTAAAATTAAATTAAAAAACTTTTTAAATAATTTTTACTTTTGTACAAAAAAATATGAAACTCTCCAAATGGAATAATTACATTTGCGTAGAGCGCAATTTATGATTTAATATTGAATTAAATTTAGTAAATCATTAAAAAGGTTCGTTGAATTTTGAGATTGATAGATTGATCCTTAATAAATTTTTGAAGCTTTTATCCAACCCTCAGGATTTTGTTTTGGATTTGTTCGCTAATGCTCTACACTTTGAAAATAAAAAATGAAGACGCACATGATAGATTAAAGGAATTACTGGTGAAAGGGATTCCTGAGAGAGATGTAAAAGATGAATCAGAAGCCTTAGAAAATAAAATAGAGGGCATCTCTTGAGTCTCGATATGAAGAAGAATATTGAGGGTGCGTTTGTAAAAACGGCAGATGAGATCGAGGAGACTCCAGAAACGAGGAGAAAAATGAATCTGTCAAATGAATTATCAACTGTAAACCAAAAAATTTTATCTTATCATTCAACATTTTTATACTTATTTTTATAAATAAATAAATGTGGAAAATAATTAAATATTATACTAAAATATATTAATATAATACAAAGCCGTGGAAAATTATTTAAATGGTTATCAAAACTAAATATATATTTTTTAAATGGTTAGAAAGTTTATGAAATTCCAGTTCGAATGACCCCTCGAAGAATTATTTTCGACTTTTTGAAATCACTATAGAAGTTTTTTAGAAAAATGCAAAACATTTCTCGTACAGTGAAACCCTCCAATAGCCCTCCCTTCTATAGCCCTTCCAAGAATTGATGCCGCGCCGAAGGTAGATGTAAGAGGAGCTGCGCGGGGTGCGCAGTGTCTGCGGTTTTCACTTAGGCGAGCACTCAGGCGTGAAAAAAGCGGAGCGGACTATAACTTTACTTTCTGTCAGAATTTTTTGAACATTTTTCGAATAAATTGATTTTTGCTGATTATTTATTTTTCAACACAAAAAGACAAATTTTCGACCAAAAATGTGCACTCTAAATCCGAAAATATGATTTAAAAAAAAAAGTAATTTCCTAGCAATTAGACTGATTTTTTTAGCTAAAATTATGAATTTTGAAACATAATGTTAAATTTTGAAACAAAAAGGGTCATTCCTTTATTAAATAAAGAAAATTTTCTACAAAAAATAAAAATGTTTAATTTAAAAAGAAGAATTTGCGGCCAGAAAACTGTCTTGCGTTCCCAAAAATATTATTTTTCATCTAAAAAGATTATTTTTTACAAATCATTTGAATTTTGTACAGAAATAGTTTAATTAGTAACCCAAAAAGACGAAATTACAATAAAAGAGTTGATTTTTTAACAAGGAAGGATGACTTTTTAACTACATTTTTTAATTTTTAGCAAAATATATAAATTTTCTGGTGAAAACAAGAATCTTGAACTAAATAAATTAATTTTAAAGACAAAAAGTAATAAAAAAATACCTTAATTCTCCATTAAAAAACATGGATTTTTAACCGAGAAGCTTAATTTTTATCTATTTTAAATTTATCTAATAATCTAAATTTATTGAAAATTTATCTATTTAAAATCTTTATCTATTAAAAAAAATGAAATATCAACCAGAAAAGATGATTTTGTAACCAAACTTTTGAATTTTTAACGAAAAAAATTAATTTTCTAATAAAAAAACCATTTTTAATTAAATACATGTATTTTCAAAATAATTTTTTTTCAACTAATAACGATCGAATCGTCAGTTTTAAAACATTAATTTCTATAAGAACAATAAATTTAAAAAAATAATAATTTTTAACCGCATTTTCAACCTAAAAATATTATTTCCCAATAAAAATGCTCGACAAAAAGTAAAATGTTCTGCAAAAATAGGTGTTTTTATTTCAAAAATACAAAATTTCAACAATAAAATTTTAATTTTCAACTGAAAAGGACGAATTTTTAACTAAATTGTTGAGCTTAACCAAAAAAAGAATGCTTAGCAAAATATATCAATTTTAAAACAAATATGAAATAGTAAATTTTTCAATTTAAAAATTTAATATTTAATAAATAAACAAAATATTTTTAAACAGAAAACATGAATTTTTAACAAAAACAAAAAAAAAAGATTCTTGAGTAAAAATAGAATAAGTTAATTGTCAGTCAAAAAAATAAATTTTATAGCAAAAATAGAATTTTCAACAGTAAAACATGAATTTTTAACCAACCACCAGAATTTAAGAAAATGATTCTGAACCATAAATGGAACGACTAAATTGTCAAATAAAACAATTATTCTGAAGCAAAAAAAAAACGTCTTAAGACAATAAATTTTCTACTAAAATTATGAATCTTCATCTTAAACAATAACAAAATCACGGTTTAATTTTGTAGTTCAACTTTCAACCAAAAAATAGAATTTTGAACCAAAAAGAACAAATTTTCAACGCACAAGATTAATTTTCTACTTTCTAATTATCATGAATTATCTAAGAAATATTTGAATCATCAAAAATAGAGCAGAAAAAGATAAGTTTCTCATCAAAATGAAAATTGTTAAATTTTTAGTTTAAAAACATTAATTTTTCAATAAAATTTTTTGGTTATATAATGGTTCAATTTGTAGAGAAAGGGATTTATTTCGAACAGTAGTGTATATTAACATTAACACATTAACGACAAAAGCTATCAATTTTATAACAAAATTCGAATATTTTGACATCAAAATTAAATATGGCGGTTTTTGTATACAAAAATAGTGAAAAATGTTTGATTTTTTATTTTTATAATTTTTTTTCACACATAAAACGTCTTAATGTCTTAAAATTTCTTAAACCATCGGTGCAAATAAATTCTTAAACTTTAACATAAAATTTGTATATATATGTTTTTTTCATCATCGTTGTTTTTCTCAAAAACTTTAGAGTTTCAAAAAATGTTTCATAGATTAAAAATGTCTTGAAATTAACCATAAAAAACTGAAATTTTTTCAGATTTAAAAGAAAAATTTTTGATTTTTCAAAAAATCAAAAATTTGAAATTTGCAAAAAAAAAATTTTTCAATTTGAAAAAATTCAAGAATATTCTTTGACTCATTCTAAGACATTTTTATTCTTGGAAAATTTGTACCAAAGCATATAGATTTTATGAAATAATTGATCAAACTTCATGCGAAAAGAATTTGCATGAAGTTTGATTAATTATTTCCCAAAATCTGTAGGCTCTGGTACAAATTTTACAAGAATAAAAATGTCTTAGAATTAGTTAAAGAATATTCTTGAATTTTTTCAGATTTAAAAAAAATTTTTTTTGCAAATTTCAAATTTTTTGAAAACTGAACAATTTTTTCTAAAAAATCTAAAAAAATTGTATTGTGTTCTATTGTTAATTTCAAGACATTTTTATTGTATGGAACTTTTTCTTATACTTTAAATTTTTGAGAAAAACAAAGATGATGGAAAAAACAAATTTTTGGAACATTTTTGCATTTTGTCCGCCATTTTTGAAGAAAAAACATATATATAAAAATTTTATGTTGAAGTTTAAGAATTTCGTGCATCGATAGTTCAAGAAGTTTCAAGATATTAAAGCGTTTTATGTCAGAAAAAAATTTTAAATATAAAAAATCATTCGAATTTTGACCACGGATTCGAATTTAGCTCAACAAAAAACATAAGGAATAGTACTTTTAATCTATTTATTGTTTTGTTATACCGATCAATTTTGTGGTCAAACTCATGTTATAAAATTGATAGCTTTGGTCGTTAATGGGTTAATAATAATAATAATGAGATTTTTTTTATAATAATGATATAAGGAACATGATTTATTATTAATATATTATTATATTTATTATAAATATAATGGCTCCCAACGTACTATACCCAAAGCTTTTAAACAATTTGTCGAGTAATATAGGGAAGTTGAACGTTCAAGACAACTCAGCATTTTTCCAAAGCACTTTTAGAATATGGAAAAGCTTTCTTAATGGAAGCGAATTACAGTCCATTAGAAAAAACTCAAATCGAAAAATATTTTCGAACCAAATGGTCTGTACATACACAGGCTAACGTTGACAGTAGAGGGCACTCCTAAAATAAGTTTGCTTATTATCTAATAAATATTTATTAACTGAATAAATAAATTTTAAACCAAATAGTTGAATTTTCCACCAAATTTCCAAAAACAAAATTAATTATCAACCAAGAAGTTAAATTTTTAGCTAAATTGTTATATTTTCGGTAAGATAAATGAATGTTTAAGAAAAAAAAAATCAACCTAAAAAGATAAATTTTCAACGAAAAAAATCCAAAATATTTTTATAAAAAAAAAAAAAAGTTTTGCTTTTCCATCCAACAGTTACTTTTTTTAACAAAAAAAATCATTTTATACGGAAAACAAATGAAACACGAACAAATTTTTAAAATTTAAGAAAATTGTTAAATTTTCAGTTAAAAAAATTTTTTTTAACAAACGAAAAACAAATTTTGAAACAAAAATATGAACTAAAAAGGATAAACTTGTAATAAATAACATAAATTTAAAACCAATATATATTTTTTAACCAAAAAAGCAAAAATAATTTTTCTAACGAAAAATCTATTTTGAACAATAGAAAAACTCAGCCAGCAAGACGAATGCATTTTCAACACAAAAGTTAATTTTCAACTTAAAATTTATATTTTTTAACCAACAAGAATTTTCTAAATTTATTACAGAAAATTAATTTTTCGCAAAAAAGTGGAATTATCAATAAAATTTTAAGATAAATTGTAAGACGAATTTTTAATAAATTGGATAAATTTTAAACCAGGTAGTTACATTATAAACAAAAAATCAATTTCCAACAAAACAAAAAATAATTTTTCACAAAACAATTAAATTTATATCCCATTCTCAACAAGATTGTTCAACTTTCAGTTTGAAAAAATTGTTTTTAACAAACAAAAAACGAATTTTCAACCAAAAAGTTGAGTTTTCAGCAAAAAATATATCAAACTTACTATTACAAATTGAAAATATTTTGGTTCGAAAACGAAAATAGTTTAATTTTTAACCAAGAGGAATACATTTCTACAAATGCAGATTAATTTTTAACGAAAAAATATCACTTTTCTATAAAAAATGGAATATTTATATTTTCAGCTTAAAAATTAATTTTCAACTAAAAACCTGTATTTTCAACAGAAAATGGATCGGTCAATATTTTAATCTAAAAAATTAAGTTTCTACCAAAAATGCAAGAACAAGGTCAAGGTCATGCAAAAAATAGAAAGGACAAGGAAAATTAGAAGGAAAAGTTAAATCTTAATTCTTTAATTACAAAAAATTTTATTTGTTGAAAATTCGTCTTTTTTGGTAGAAATCCAATCTTTTTCTTTGAAATTTCATTTTTTGAAAATTCAGCTATTTTGTTTATAGTTAATCTACTTTATCAAAAATTAATTGTTTAGTCGTCAATTTATTATTTGAGTTGAAATTCTATCTCTTTGGTTAAAAATTAAATTTTTAACTGAAAATTTGAATCTCTAATTTTTGTGATAAATGTGTCGTTTTTAGTTAAAGTCCAACAAATTCGTAAAAATGTATCTTTTTAGTTAAAAATTCATATGTTTTTTTGAAAATTCCTAGTTAATAAATCAGAATAAAAAATAATTTGTCTGATGAAACTAACTTATAAATAAATAATAAAGAAAAATGTATTTTTCATTGATCCTTTTATCGATATGGAACCATCCATTAAAGAAAGACTACAAAATTTTGATAAACTTCTTTGTAAGAAAATTAATTAACAATAATTAATTTAGACAACGTCGAGCTTTCTAAGTCAAAACACTTATCAGGTTGAAAAGGACGACCGTCCAATTTGTTTCTTGAGTAAACTAATACTTGAGCACGAAATTAGGAGTAGGCGAGTACTCGTCTTTCGACTTTGAAAGTAATTGGTCGCTTTTCCTTTTCCTCATATAAAAAAATAATTTAGAGGTCCAAGATTTTCTTAACAATAATTGTACAAAGTTTAGTTTATTTTTAAAAAATCTTAAAATTGAGTATGTTTATATATATTTATATGATGGATCATCAATTTCCAGATTATTCAAGAATAATTTTTTTTTAATTATGTGTGACACAAGAGGTCATTGATAAAAATAAAAATAAAAAAGCAGTCCAAGATAGTCTACAAATAGAGGAAATACGAATATTATTACATTCCATTTTAAATAATTAAAATTCCAAAGATTTTAAGTAAAAATATTTAATTTTCATCAAAATAGATGACATTTTAAAAAATGATTTAATTTTTTTAACCTTGAAGTGTTGATTTTTTAAACAAAATGTTGAATTTATATCGATAACCAAGAATTTTCAAATACGTACATGAATTTGCAAGCCCGATAGGACCAATTTTCAAACAGAAAGTTGCTTTTTCAAAACGATAATTTAATTTTGCAATAAATAAGTTAATTTTTAACTACACAATTATTTTTTTAGAAAAATAGTTTAATTTTTTATAAAAAAGTATAAAAATTCAACACAATATTTGAATGACCAATCAGGAAGGACGATTTTTAAACTATTTTATTGAATTTTCAAGCAGAAAGATTAATTTCATACCGAAAAATATAATTTTCGAGCATAATTGGATTAAATTTTTGTTAAAAAAAATAACTTTTATTTAAAAAAAAAAAAGAATTTTTAACCAAATACATCGATTTCTAAGCAAACAGTTCAATTATCAACTGAAAATAATAATTTCCAATCAAAAAGTGTGATAATCAAATTTTTAGTTAGAAGAATGAATGAAAAAAATTCAACAAAAAAGAAGAATTTTCAACCAAGAATGTTAACTTTCTATCTGAAAAAAAAGAATATTTGAACAAAAAAAAAACGATTTTTCAATAAAAAAGTTCATCAATAACAAAACAGTTAAATTTTCTGAAAAAATCGTGTAATTCCTAATAAAAAATTACGGTAATTCAAACAGTTGAATGACCAATCAGAAGGTATCATTTTTTTAAACCACATTGTTGAAGGTTCAACTAAAAAGATTAATTTTTTATTGAAAAATATAGATTTTATTCTAAAAAGACAATTTTTAACCAAATACATGAATTTTCATCTGAAAATATAGATTTTTAACAAAAAATGGAATAATTGAATTTTAAGTTACAAAAAATTAATCAATTATGAATCAAATCGTTAAATTATTAACTAAAAATGTATCAGTTTTAAACAACAAGTGAAATAATAAAATTTTTGGTCAATATAATTGATTAAAGAGGAAATTTTTTCAACAAAAAAGATCAATTTTTAATCAATAAGGTTAATTTACTATCTGAGAAAAGAATGCATGAGCCAAAAAGCGAGTTTTCAACAAAAAAGCTAATTTTCATTAAATCAGTTAGACTTTCTACAAAAAACTTTAAGTTCAATGCAAAAATAACAAAATTTAACAGAACAGTTGTATGAACAATAAAAATATTTGATTTCTTAACTATTTATTTTGTAAGATTGCAAGAAAGCAAAAATTAATTTTATAACTAAAAAAGCCCAATTTTCAACAAGAAATGGATGAGTTAAATTTTGAGTTAAAAAAAAAATTTTTTAACAAAATGATACGTGCCCAACAATGGAATTTTCAAACAAAATTAAATTTAAAAAAAAAGATTTTTTTAACAGTGAGATGAATTTTCAATACAAACAGAATTTTTAAGAAATTAATTCAACTTTTAATTAAACGCTTCCACTTTTAACACAAAAATATAAAATTTTAACAAAAAAAAGATGAATTTCCTAACAAAAAATATGAATATTCAAGAACAAAGTATAATCTTCGATCAAGAAAGATTTTTCCGTGGAAAAATGAATAAAGAACTTTCCAAATTGTTGAATTTTCAACAAAAAAGTTAATTTTTAAACAAACAGTTACATTTTTGTACCAAAAAAGATTAATTTTAAACGAAAAAAATAATAGCTAATATTTCAACTGATAGATATTTTATTTCTATTATTATCATTATTTTTATTATTTTTTTCAGCAACAACCTTAATTCATTGATAAAAAAGACGAATTTTTAGTTAAATGATGAATTTTCAACTAAAAAAGAATAATTTACAACCAAAAATTGGAACAAAAAAATTTTAACAACGAAATTTAATTGTCCACCAAACAGTTAAATTTTGAACCAGAAAAATGAATTCTCAACAAAGAAGATTAATTTTTTAGCGAAAAATACTAATTTTAAACAAAGTATTTGAATGGTCAACTAAGTAGTTCTTTTTATTTAAAAAAACTGCAACTTTTCAAACAAGAATATGAAAGTTAACCTTTAGGATAAAAAAGTTATTGTCTAACAACAAAAAACAAAATTTAAAGAAAATATAAAAATTCGCCAAGAATAAGGTGAATTTTCATCTTCAATATTCTACCTTCAACCAAAAAAACATTAATTTTTTTACAACGTAGTTAGATTTTCAACTATAAAGTTGCATTTTGAACGAAGATGATATTTCTACCACAGGAAATAAATTTTCAAAACACAAATACGAATGTTCAATAAAAATCTTAAATTTTCAAGCAAGACCATTTTTTCAGTCAAACATGAAACAAAATCAAAATTCTTGAAAATTTTCACAAAAAAGTTGAATTTGCAACCAAAGAGATCAATCGTTGATCAAAAAATAATTTTTTTCACAAAGTAGGTCAATTTTCAAAGGAATGGTTAAATTTTTAACCAAAAATATAAATTCGTAATAAAATTATAAATTTTTAAACCGAAATTGGAATAGTTACGTTTTGCGTTTACAAAGTTATTTTTCAACAAAATAGTTACATTTTCAACGATTTAGATAAATTTCTAAGGAATTCTTTTTTAAAATTTACTAAAAGAGATAAATTATCGTTCAAAAAATACAAATTATCAACCCAAAGATTATTTTTTTAATTAAAAATTCTAATTTTTATCAAAATATATGGATTTTTATCTAGAAATGATCAATTTTCTACTATAAATTCTAATAGTTACATTTTCAGTTTAGAAAATCAAGTTTGAACCAAAACCAAAAGAATTTTTTAACTAAAAATGATACATTGTTAACAGTAAATGGAATAGTTATATTTGAAATTTATAAAAATTACTTTAAAAACTAAAATGGTTGAATAGAAATAAATTTTCAACTGAAAATTTTAAATAGTTACTATTTAAGATAAAAAAAATTAATTATAAATTGAAACCAAAAGAATTTTCAACTAAAAATGGAATAGTTTTAAATTCAGTTAAAAAATTTTATTCTCAACTTAAAAAAACTAAATTTCAATAAAATAGTTATATAATTATTAAAAAAAAAAGAATTTTTAACTGAAAATTGAAACAGTTACATTTTAAGTTTAAAAAATCGAGTTTGAATCAAAAGAATTTTCAACTATAAAAGATTAATATTTGATTAAAAATAGAATAGTTACAGTTTGAGTTAAAGAATTTAATTTTCAACATACAAAAAAAGATTGTTAAAAAAGACTTGCTGTTTCAACCAAAGAAATAAATCATCAACTAAAATTTTAAATATTATACCAAAAAGATTAATTTTCTTCAAATAGTTAATTTTTTAATAAAAAAACCGAAATTTATACAAAGTAGTTGAATTTTTATTTTAAAAAATTTCATTTTCAGTCAAATCGTTTCATCTTGTACTGAAATAGTTACTTTTTTTAACACAAAATAACAATTTTTAAACAAAGAAGTTGAGTTTTTTAATGAAAAAAAAAAAATTCATAAAAATTGGTGATTTTTTAATAAAACAGTCAAATTTTGAACCAGAGATGAATCTTCAAACAAAAAATGTATTTTTTTAAAATAGCTAAGCTTACAACCAATTAGTTAAATTTTCAATCAAAAAGCCCAAAATTCTATGAAGCAGTTGGATTTTCAACCATAAAAAATTAATTTTTCACCAAACAGTTCAATTTTCTACAAAATAGTTTTTTTTTACCCAAAATGACAAATTTTTGACAAAAAAGTTGAATTTCATACTAAAAAGAAGAATGTCGATAAACATTGTTAAGTTTTAAACAAAACAGTTACATTTTGAACCAGAGATGAATCTTCATAAATAAAATGTATTTTATTTTAAAATTAGTTCAGCTCTCAACTAAGTAGTAAAATATTCAATAAAAAAGCCGAAAATTTTACAAAGCGGTTGAATTTTCAACAAAAAAAGTTAATTTTCAACCAAATAATTAAATTTTTTACTAAAATAGTAGTTTTTGTATCCTAAAATAACTCATTTTAAACAAAAAAGTGGAGTTTTCAACCAGAAAGAAGATTATTAATTAAAAGTTTGATTATTTAATAAAACAGTTAAGTTTTGAATAAAAAAATTAATCTTTAAAATAAAAAAATGTATTTCTTTTAAGAATAAAGTCGGTTTACAACTAAGCAGTTAAATTTTTAATAAAAAATATAAATTATCAACCAAATGAATGAATTTTCAACAACAAAAGCAATAGTTAAAATTTTTAATGAAAAAATTAAATTTCGAACAAAAAATATAAGCAATATCGTCCAAAATCTATCCAATTTAAAGCAAAGAAATGAATCTTCAACGAGAAAGAGATTTACTTTTAACAATTAAGTTGATTTTCAACTAAATAGTTGAATTGTTAATAAAAATAGATGATGTCTCAATGAGAAACGCAACAGTTGATATTTTAATCACAAATGATTAATTTTCAGCCAAACAGGTATATTTTTAATAGTGATGGATGCACGCTAGAGTTCACAAGAAAACAACAATATCGATACTTTTTCTCGCCTGTCAAGAAAAGCTATTGAGCTTGACTTGACAGCGCAGCGGTAGTCAAGGGTGTCGAAGGTCGAGAAAATCTAGCAAAAGCAAGGATTGTTTTTAACATCAGAATCATTTTTAAATTTAAATATATAATTTCAATATTTGTTTAAATTTATGTTTGCTTTAGTTAATTTTAGTTTCTACCATTTTGTATATTATTTTTTTAGTGAATAATTATTTTTGGAAAGTGATCTGTTTTTAATATTTTATTTACGTTTCAAAAAGTCAAAGGTTGATAAGCTAGTATTAAATTCTTTTCTCTTGTCCTTCAGGTGAACAATAACAAATTTGTTGAAGGTAGATAGACAACAACAAAATCATTTTTAGAGATTTAGTTAAAGGAGCATTTTGAACTTTTATATAACAGTAAGTACCCTGGCTTAAAAATAAGGAGAAGGATAGAAAATTAAGTAAGAAGGAGAAGGAGGAGAATTAAGGAGGAAGAAGGATTAGAAGAATAAGGAAGAAAAAGAATTAGGGAAAAAGGAAATGGAGAATAATTTAGAAAGAAGGAGAAGGAGGAATATTAAAGAAAACGGGAAAAAGAACAATTGAGGAAGAAAAAAAAGGAGAGGAATTAGGGAAGTAGGAGAAGGTGAAAAATTAAGGAAGAACAAGGTGAATTAAGGAAGAAGGAGAAGGCGCCAAATTTAGGAAGAAGAAGCAGAAGAATTAATGAAAAAGGAGAAGAGTTAAGGAAAAACAAGAAGAGAAGAATTAGAAAAGGACAAGATTAATTTTTTCCCTAAAAAGACGTTTTTTTTACAAAATATATAAATTTTCAAATGAAAAAGATAAATTTGGTATAAAACAGTTGCATTTTCAATAAAAAAGGATGACTTTTCAATCAGAATGTGAAATTTTTGAGCAAACAGATTATTTTTTAAACAAGAATATTAGTTTTCCACAAGAAAAAACGAATTTTCTAGCACGAATACAAATTTTAAATCAAATAGTTGAATTATCAACTAGAAAAGATTCGTTTTCAACAAAAATGAAATATTAAAATTTTAATTTAAAGAAAATTGTTTGGAGCAAAAAAAAGTTTTTTTAAGCAAAATCTTTGCATTCTAAAGGAAGCTGATGAATATTCGAGCAAAACAAAATGTTTACAAGGTTGTTTGTTTTTTAACTAGTTCACATTTTAACAACAAATACGAATTTTAAACAAATAGTTGGATTCTTAACTGAGAAGATGATTTTTCAATTAAGTAGATTATTTTCAATTAAGAATGATTTTTTAGTTAAAATAGTAAAATAATTTTAACCAAACTTTAACATTTCCGTACCAAAAAAGCCAATTTTTTACTGAATAGTTGAGTTTCCAGCCTAAAATTTGAATTTTATCAATAAAGTTAATTTTTAACTGAATTACTGAATATGTTACCATAATAGTTGAATTTTCAATAAATAAGATTTTTCAGTAAAAAGAGAAAAAAATCGCAACCGTACTGTTGAATTTGTAAGCTAAGAGGACAATTTTTTTACAGAACGCTTCAATTTTAAATTCAATAGTATAAGTTTAAACAAAAAAAAGTTCAACAAGATAATTAGATTTTTTATCAAAATGGCTCACTTGCACATAAAATATGATTTTTTAATCAAGAAGATTAATTTTCCACCAAGAAAGAAAAATTTTCAACAATTCATTTATATTTTTAACCAAGTATTTGAATTAGCTTTCAATCAAGTAGTGAAATTGTGAAAAAAATATTTTAATTTTTAATAAAAAAAAAAGATAATTTGAACATACGCGATATATTTTAGAAGAAGAGTAGAATAGTTCAATTTTCATAAAGTTACCCTAATAGTTTAATTTTGTACCAAAAAAATTTAATTTTATAATAAAAAGGACACACTTTTAACGAAAAATAGAAAAGTAAATTTTTTATTTTAAAAAATGAATTTTTCACAAAAAACGAATTTAAAATAAAACAGTTGATTGTGCAAGTCAAAAATTTGTTTTTTTAAAAATCGTTGAAGTCTCAAGAAAATAGTGTAATCTTCTATAAATAAGGGGACGCAGAAAAAATCAGGAGAAGAAGAAGAAATCTGAAGAAGCTAATGGACAAAAATTAAAAAAGAAGAAGAAAGATCAGGAAAAAATGAAAATGAGAGGAACTAAGGAAAAAGAGAAAAATTGAGGAAGAAGGAGAACATTTAAGGAAGATGGGCAAGGAGAAGGAGAAGAAGTAGAAAGGAAGGAGAATGATTAGAAAAGAAGGCGCGGGATTATGAAATAAGTAGAGGAAGTAAGGAGAAGTAAAAGAATTTAGGAAGAAGAAAAATGCGAATTACTAAGAAAGACGGAGAAGATTAATTAAAAAAGTAGACGTAAAAGAAATAAAAAAAAAGAATGTGAAAAGGATAAGGGGAATAATTATGACATGAGGGGATGGACATGGAGCGAAATTAAGGAAAAGGGAAGAATCAAGGAAGAAGATAAGTAGATGATTCAAGGAAGAAGAAACAGAAAGCGATTAAGGTAAAGGAGATTAGGAAAGAAAGAAAATGCTAAGAAGTACGGAAAACAATATGTAGAAGAATTAAGGAAGAAAGAGAGGGGGATTATTCAAGAAAGATCAAAGAGGAGAAGAAATAAGAAAGAATGATAAGAAATAAGGGAGAATGAGAAAGAGAAGAATTGGAAGGAAGGTAAACGAGAAGAATTTAGGAAAATGAGAAGTATACGATTTAGGCCAGAAGAAGAAGCATAATAAATATGGAAAAATGTGAAGTAATATGGAGAAGCAGAGGGAGAAAAAACAAGAAGGAAGGAGAAGTAGAAGAAATAATGAATAACGAGAATGAGAAGAGTTAGACAAGAAGGAGAAGGATAAGAATTATGATAAAAGGAGAAATAGGAGAGATAAGGATAAAGTAGAAGGAAAAGAATTATAAAAAAGAAGAAGCATTCAAGAAAAAGGAGAAGAATACACGAAGAAAAAGAAGAAACAAAGTTCAAGAAAAGTAGAAGAATTAGGAAAGAAGGAGAAAGAGACTAATTAAGAAAAAGGAGAAGAGTTAGAGAAGAAAAATGTTAAAAAGAGGATAAGGAAAAGAAATAAGGAAGAAGAACAAATATCAACAATGATAATGATCATGATAATGATAAGGAACCCCATTCTGCACTTGGCTGCAACCCAGTTCGTGAATGATGGGATAAAAGCCAGACTTTGCCCAATATGTCAAACTAGACACATTGCTCTTATTAGGTCACTTGATTGAATTACAACGCTCATGATATATACCAGGGCAGACACATGCCGAATATTTCAAGATAAAAATCCAACTTTAACGAAAAATGTCTTCGAACTATCGGACTGTAACCATATTAAACCACCTTAATAAGGATAAGGATAAGGATAAGGATAAGGATAAGGATAAGGATAAGGATAAGGATAAGGATAAGGATAAGGATAAGGATAAGGATAAGGATAAGGATAAGG